>NC_142844.1:11820681-12123712 GCF_061612785.1 Hesperophylax consimilis
TTTTGTTGAATAATTTGGGAAGGCTATTAAAATATTTTATTCCTTTGTAAATACAATTACTGGGCATTTGTTGTCTAGAAAATAGAGGAATTTTGATTTTATATTTATGTTTTATGATGAATTAAGTTTTTTGTCCGGTCGGTCGCTGAGTTGACATAATCGATTCAATTCCTCGACTGGCTAAATCCTTCATCACAACACAAGCAACATTTTCCGCTTACTGTGGTGGTAGTAGGAGATTTTCAAATATTGTCTGGTTATTCCTAATCCGGGAATGTTTTTCATGTATTATCTTTGAATGCTTGTCATATTGAGTGTTTTTATAGATATCTTATATTTTTGGCACTTGGAAAATTTTGAACAATGTTGGTGAAGGGAATATAGGATGTTTTATGAAAATTACTTTAATAATGTCTTTGTACCACATGTTGTTTAATAATCAGACTTCGCAACAGGGTTAACAATTTTTTCATATGCACCTCCCCACCCAATAATTCCAAACTGAATTAATGATTGGACTAGTGCGAAAATATACTTTTTTTAAATTATTTGAGTTAAGAATATTTCTTAATCTAATAAATATAAAAATACATTTCCTAATACGCTTAACGAATTCACGCATGTGTTTGTTCCATTTCACATATTGGTCTATAATTACACCGAGGTTCTTTTTTCAGTTGTATGGTTTAAAATGGTAGATGAGCTATTACAGATAGTTTTGTTACATTTTTTACCATGTATAATTATTTCAATGTTTGGGTAAGTTTTGAGTTTATTTATTGAGAAGGAAATATAAATAGCTTTTTGGTATTAATTGAAAGAAAGTTTACATCAAACCAGAATTTTAGGATTTGCATAGCATTATTTGCATTTCCTTTGCAATATTCCAGTCTAAACCCTTTACTATAGGTAATAATAGTATCATCCGCGTAAAAAATAATGTTTTCACTGAGGTTTTGTTTTAAAAATATCGGTCACTTACAAGATGAAAAGTAATGGACCCAATACGGCGCCTTGCAGAATTCCAAAATCACTTGTAAGGGTTAGACTTAACGTGTTGTTTAATTGTACAACCTTCGTTTTATTGTGATGTTCACTTTTAGCCAATTTATTGCTGGGACATTAAAAACCACTACACATAATTTTTGTAATAGTTTGACATGAGATATGCTGTCGAAAGCTTTTTGGAGATCAACAAATATACCAAAACACTTTTTTCAAAGATTTTTTCGATATTCTACAATAAAGAAATTGGACGATAATTGGTAGTTTCTTCCGGATTGCCGATTTTAAATATAGATGTAATTACAGGTTGTTTGTTTATGGAAATATTCAACTTTGAAAATTTGTATTGATTATCTGAGTTAAGGTTTCGATCCTTGTGATTTTATACATTTCAGTGAGTACTGTAACTCCGTCAAAATCAGGGGCAGAACCTCTTTTCATTTGTTCTATTTCTTCTGGTGTTATTGGTTGAAATATTTCAATTTATTCTCATTATTCACTATAGTTATTTATGTTATTTTTTATCAACACGCCTGAAAATTTACTTGTTTTATGATACACCTCACAAAAGCGCCCCTGTCTGTACAGTGTAAGGACAAGGGAACTTTATAGCCACCCGTTTCGGCAGCGTCGTTAGGCGGGTTAAGGTAGGGGCTGCCAGAAAGGATTTTTTAATGCCTGTCATAAAAATATATTAAATTCTCTCTTGTGAATACTTAATTATATTTGTAAATCGAATCCCAAAAATACGAGGGCACTTGCAGCACAATAATGATAATTGGATAATTTGTAAAACGGCGTTTTTTTGTGGAAATACCACGTCAAGGGCGCTTTTAAAACATGACTTCCTAGGCTTTATTTAATTATTTATAAACAGATGCAGAAATCATGCTTACCTACCTAGAAGGTAACTTCAGATAAACACACTTTTATTAGATAAACAAAATAAATAGGACAAGATAAACAACACAACTTGAACAGAACAAGATAAACAAAACTTAAGTGCACACAAAACAGCGTATTTTATAAAGGACAAAAATTTTGTAATAAGCTTCCAAAAGCCTTTAAACCACAAGTCATGGCAATTTTGATGGGATGTGTGCCCCGTATGTTAAAAAAACAATTATGATTTGTCTATATATAGATATAACTTACTTTCATACCAATTTTACTGTATTTTTTCTACCAAATGCATGAAAAAAGTCTGCATACATCCATATAGCGATTAAAAATACAACAGATAGTGGCCATTAATAATAATAATATTTGGCTAATTTATATGGCGCCGTTTTCGTGAGAAATCACCTTAGGGGCGCTGTACAAATATATTTCTTAAATAGTTAATACTTGAACTACTGACTTAAAACTAGTGACTTACCTCTAAGACTTATATCTAGTGACTTACGACTAAGGCCTATAACTACTGTCTTACGACTAAGGCCTATAACTAAAAAAACACAGAACATTTCTATTTTATCCTCCATTACCTTCTAATTATTTATAAGAATATAATTTGAAAAATTTGGTTGATAATTATTTTATACATCAATATTATTATTGCTTAGTTTTAGGATTGGAGAAGTTGTCCACATAAGCCTTATAGAATTCCAAATGTTCGCAAGAAGGTACTTTGGCTAATGAGTTAATGTTTGTATATGTATTTATGTAGTAAGTACCTGCGCGGTTTTTGTTTGTAAATAATGGTTGTGCGTGTTGTTTAGTGCATAGCCACGATCGCCACAGTTTACTGGCGCAGCAACGAGGAGAGTGTGGAGGGCGAAAAGCCCCAGCGCGCGCCGGCCCTGGAAAGCAGGGACAGCGCGGCGGGGCCCGACTCGCGCGCACACCGGGTGCAAGGTAAGACAGACACACTTTCAATATCTTCTTGTCACATTTACCACCAAAACTATGACTTTATCATTAACTGTACATTTAAAATAAACTCATTCTTGAGCACAGGATAATTTTAACTCAACACATTTTCTATCAGCCTCTACTGCATGAAAGTGCTGGAAATTAACCTAACTATCAAAAAACCTTTAACAGATAAACATAGGAGCTGTAATACTAAGTGGTTATTAGTTAAATGACACCTACACTGATCAGTTAAATTACTACTTACACTCACTAGATTTAACTAAAGTTAAAGTGTTGAAAACTCACCTAGAAAAAACAAACATTAAAGGACTATTCACATATAGGCGATATTCGCTGCCACCGTGGGTAGCGAAAACTGAATGAGTGCGGAATTTTTACTGTTTAAATCTTGGCGGATTTTGCTTCTATTGTGGGTAATGGAAGTTGTTGATTGCCGACTGTTAATAAATACATACATTATAATCGTGCGTAACCAGTGAAAAAAATCCTTATTATTGAAATGGATAGCGATAGCACCTGTTTCGCAAAACAATCGAAAAGATACCGCCTACACAGGCAGTACAGAGGAATTGGCGGGTTCTAATCCCGCTTGATGTTTTTTGCAATCCGCAGCGGCAGCAAATATCGCTTAAGGCTGAATTACACCTGCCGAGTGCTCGACCGAGGCACTCGCTTTGTTACTCGGTCGAGCAACTCATTGGAGAGTAGAGATGATCTCATGTAGAAAAGTCAGTGGGCGAGTCAGTTCAATGAGATTAGTTCGTTAACATGGTTTCGCGATGGAAAAATAATAAAAATCAAAAAAGTCTTACAGCAACAAATGTAGCACACTCCTAAAAACTTCTCTAAGTTTATTATTTTTATTTCTTTCACTGATTGCACTGACCGAGTGGAGACAAAAACTTCTAGATCGTGGAGAGCGAGTGAGTTGAGTATGCAGTAAGCAGGCAGAGGGGGTTCTTACACGACAAGTTATCGGGTCTTGCTTCTTTCCACCATCTCTCCGGAATCACTCGCCCACTACTGTCTGTATTGATCACATCAGCTGAGCACTCGACCGAATGCACTGTCTCTGTAAATAAATATGTATTTATTTATTTATAGAGACATTGAATATATATTTATATTTATGTAACATTTCAAAAAAATCCAATAAAACTATGGATATGACAGCACAGGATTTATATTATCGGTTTGAAAATATTCCCTTACTTTAAACATTACCTACAAATAAAAACACTCGATGATTTTTTTTATATTCAATCTTTATGTCAATTTGTTACTAAAAAAATATTTTTATAAATGACAGAAAATACAGAATTTTCAATTTATTTCTTTGCAGATAGTACTTAAATCAGTAATTTTTTTAAATAAATCATTCTAAAACGTAAAATTGTTTGGTTTACAAATTATCGAGTCTCGTTATATAAAAAATACTTCACCACAAAATTTATCCCTACTAAAATTCTTATCTACGTAATAAAAATAATATTCAGTGTAAAATTGTGACCCGTAAATAAAGAGACAGGGAATATTTTTTTTCGTTTTATAACGTGTTTATCTCTTATTATTTAAATTTGAGAACGCCTAAATAAATCTCCCGACAGACTCTATTGAGTGTAAAGCTGTGGTGATATCTTTAGAAATAATTTCATGGGAATGTCGTTAAATTGGCAACAACCAAATCCAACAGTGTTTAATTTAACGATACACATTTTATGAAACTGTAACAAAGACAGAGTCTCGAATATATGAAATATTGTCAATCCAAAGTATGGAAAAAGTATGACAAAATAGCTTACCCATAATAAAGATTTATACAAGCTGTTACACAAAGGTTATGAGATAAGAGTAGGAAACCACGTTCCTCACGTCACAAAGAGGATTAACTAAATTACCCTTCTATTTTAGAAGTGTATTTATTTGGAAAACAGGATTGGTTTTCGGTTTAAAACTCATTTGCATCATTAGGCTCTTGTAGCATTTTGAAAACATGCAAATAGCGTTCAATCAATTTGGGATATCCACTACGTCGTCCGTCTAAAATATGTATATTTATTCGCCATACTCGATCGAGTTTATCTAGGTTCTGGATATTTTATGGATATTCTGTTCAATTAATTGAATCTTTCGATATCCATGTTCGTGTCGGTGTGTGTAAAGGCTGGATAATCCTCTGCGGTCTTTCCGCTTCCATCTGTTGAGTAATGTTGGGTGGGTTTTCCCTACCTTCATAAATTAGTATTAAAATTATGCATCAGTTACACACTGGCCGTTTGTTGCCAGTTGATTGGATAAATCAAGAATATATTTTCGTCCGCGCGGTTCAGAGTTGCCCACAGAAATAATAATTTGTTCGCGCGTATTATTGGCTCGGTTGTACAATGTATATCCCACCGCGACATTCTGTTATCTTTTGGTGGGTCGTTTCTATAGCAAATGATTAGTTTGGTTGCGTACGATCATTTGTTCAAAGCCAATGTTTGTCGCCTGACAATAAATATTGTCGGCACAGAGCTGCTTTCAATATATTCCCCGCACAATAAACAACGAATGTAAGCTTTAAGCTTGTATGATGATCGGTTGCGGCGATACTGAATAATTGGAAATTATCTATGACTAAAACACGAGTATGTTTATTACGAAGATTAGTGAATCGTGTGCATACTATTTGCAGTTGTAAATTAAGCCTTACACTCAAAACAAAATTTAACGTTTTCTCATTCGAATTAATGTAAATTAAGAACATCTTTGAGTATATTTGAAATTCATAAGACATCTTACAATGTTTGAAAACAACAATAATTTTTGTTCTGGCGAATAAAACCACCATCATAACCTATGCATATAAATGGCTAGATCATACTTAGTCCATCTTAAGAGTATTTATTAGATAATTGCGCACCAGTTCATTAGTACAGCAAGTAAGCCCAGTTTTAGAGAAGTTTAGCCATACCTACGAAGTGGTTATAAGTCATGTTTTCACTATTCCGAACTTACGCCCCGCATAATGTTTACACTGCGATTATAAGTATTAAAAGTGTGTATGGCACCCTACGTTTATATGAATATATTTTAAACGAAAACAGTCGTACATGCACCACAAAACGCAGAATTTCATATATGGCGGGCACTGAAATCCGCTCTGTTCCATGTTGACAAGTGGCCGTTTCCTCCTGATGGAGGTTTTCTATGGTTTTCCTTATTTTCAAAAGCAAATGCGAATGAACTCTTATAGGTGGGTCATAGACGACACCTTTTAATACCTTCCACAATACAAATAGACAAAGTGTAAATTTATGGCCATGGCAACTTGCTTTCATATTGCTGTACAATGAAAACATTCAATTTTTTTTATATATAGAAATTGTTTGGTGATAATAATTTATTGTTTATTTTTTGTGTTTTTTTTCTTTTCAGCCACGACTCTTAGCAGTTCCTGCTGCAGTATCCTCGCATCATCGACTTCTTTGACTGCATTCCTCATCTTCCTCCATATAACCCTGACAGACAGATAACAGAATTATTCTCTAACGTAGAATTATAATTACTATTAATTAACTCCAATAGATATCAGTCGGAAATAAGTTGCCAAATACTTTTAGTGTAAAGATGACATTATATTATTAATATTAGAAGAAAATGGGCATATCTTTATTTAAATTAGTTTTTATGGTTTAGGTACATAAATATATATAGACTAATTTTATCTTCGATTAATATGTTAATGTTAGTATGTTTTTTCTAAATATATTTATATTTCTGTTAAAGATTTTTTCTATCGAATAAATTATTGCTCTTTATAAAAGTCTTTATATTTCATTGTTATATGAACTGTTGAAGTGAAAATAGTACAACTTAATAAGCATATTGCACATATTACATGCGAAGTTTTTAGCCGAATTTATACAGAAGAAAATTAAATTGATACCAAAAAATATAATATTATGTTCAAACATTGTTTTTAAATAGTAACTTTATTATTTAAAGCTAAATGATTTAAATAACAAATTTCCAACTCTGGAGCAAAATGATCATCGCCACAAGTTTCCCAAGAAAGAATTTTTTCAATAAAAGCAGGGCAATTTTAGCGGACGCAAAAACACACCGCTAGAAATTTTATGTGAAACGCTCCTTTTAACTTGGAAGTAAATGTGTAGTTTTTTTTAATTTATTTTAATATAAATGTGTATTTTTAGGTAGTAACTGAATTTCAAAATATTTGTTAAGCAAACCTACTTTTAATATGTGTGAATAATGGTTTTTTTTAAATAATTAAGCCCACATCATTTTGCCTCGTACGTAGGTACAAAATCTTGAAACATTTTAAGAGTAAACTCCGATGCACAGTTTTCAGTTCGTTTACGCCCCGCAGAAATCCGCGTGAATAATTCTAAGATTTGATGAAGTTCCCGCCGATCCGAGTGCCAGCGGAGTGTTGGAGCCCGGAGCCAGCATTGTCGGTCCCATCAATTCTCAATATGCATTCATCATTCGGCAAGGCAAAACACTGCGCAAAGTTTGCGCCCAGTGAAATCCCTTCACTGTGTCATGTCGGGGCGAAGCTTAACTACTGAAACTTTTCACCCGGAGCTTAGAGAGATGTGCTCCCCGCCAAAGCGTTCGCTAATTCCAGCGCCCTTATCTATTAAACGGTTCGGAAAGATATCCGAGACGCTACCAACAACCAAACTACATTGGAAGATAATCACTTTCTTGCTTAAAACTTCACCAACTTTATTCCTCGGCGAGAAGTTTCCCGGCTGCGGCGCCAATTGGGCTTTCCTTTAAGGGCACTTCAACTAAACGCGGAAGAACTTCCTTTTCTTTGTATAATTTGCGTTTCATTGTGTCAGTTACAGAACCCCTTTGTGTCTTTTTTATCACTATTCAAAATGAATTTTCTAAGTTTGAAGAATACTTCCACGCTGGGACTCGTCGGCGGAGTGTTTATTATTCACGTCACCGCGAACACCTTTGAAAATACTTTCTGTGTTCAAACCAACTACGCAAAAAGAATGAATAGATGTCACAGGTAAACTCCTACTTTTTTACTTGAATCGTGTGGCTAGAAAGCATGAAATATATGAAGAATACAAGAGATGAACTTAATGATTACTTTATTCTATTAAATTTGATTGATCGAACTGTAATATAGTTTTTACTTGAGACATCAGATGTTTTTTGACGTCTCACGTATAAATTACGAACTGTTTCTTACCAGCAGCTTACAATTTATACTTGGTAATGTTTTGTTACCCTTAAACTGTAATAGACATGTGCCAGGAGTTGCTGTTAAAATACATTGTTAAAGGAGTATTGATGTACAAGAGTTAACAAATATTAATAATTATTATAATATCTAAGTAGCCATTTTTTTTTTAAATTTAGTGTGACAGGAATAAATAAACTGTGCCATACTATCACCACGCTATTCATAGCATGGCAATTAGGTAACAACCTACAGGTCAACAGATTTATTTTTGTCTTTTTGTGTGTGTATCGGACAGCACGTTAACATTTTAATGCCGTCCAAAACGTTGGCTTAACCAACCCAAAAATAAATCATTATCTTCTGGCCGTGAAAATCATATTTCGAAGAAATTATTTCTAATACCTGGGATAATGGACTATGAAAAAAAGGAAAAATTAACCATGTGGATTTTTAACAGGCATTAATATTTTGTCAATAAATATGGACTTCAGTGGCTATCCAACAGCCTAAGCAAGCATGAGACAAGAGCTTAAATAAATTCACCAAGCAGAATTTAAATATTGTTTCTATATTGACTGTCCTAAAACGGGAAACTTCCTAGTTGGACAGTCAAAGCTTCCTTTTATATTTGTATATCTTGTATGTAATAAATGTAATAATAATAAATAAATAAATAAATAAATAAATAAATAAATAAATAAATAAATAAATAAATAAATATAAATACATATTATTTTCACCGTGAACAAAGCAATGTTAGTTACTTTAGGGCAAATGTGCATCTAAATATAATAATATGTGTAGTTTACACAGTAATGGTGTATAAAAGATTTTAGTATTTACATATTAATATCGGTCTCATATTTTTGGTTAAAATTCAGTCTTTCTTACTTCGCTGTTGCTAACGTAAAATGTATTAAGAGTAACAACAATATTCAACTTTTCTTACTTACTCTCTCCTTCCTTCGACTTTTCCTATTCGTTTTAATTCTCAACTATTATAACAAAGATACACCGGAAATTTTGTGTTGCAGCTCTAAGCTTATTAATGGTATTTTTAAATATCAAATATTTTTAATTAGACATTCTCGTTCGAGATTAGAACGTTCTAACTTATTAATATTATGGTTTATGATATTATTATATTATGTTCTATGAATTTGGTTATTGTGGTTATTTAATTGGTTGTTATTATTGAGCGACGATCGCGATGCTATAAACTAAAAAAAATCACTAGCTGAAGGAATTCTAATTTGATGAATTATTTGTATATAATGTGGTTAATTTTCAGATTATATAATTATACCTTTACGGGGCAAAAAGTCATTTAAATTTAATGAATACGATTATTTTAAGCTGTGGGTTTCAAACGAACTCTGTAAGAAACCATTTCAATCATCATTTTCGTGGAACTTTTAGCCAATACTCTATTAGTGCTAATTTGTTCAATTAGTGAGGAACCACATTTCAAGGAAGTAGCGTAGGTAATGAAAATAATCTTAGATTTGTTGGTGTTTTCTTATTCGAACAACAAAATAAAGTCCTGAAGCCTAAAGCCTTTACATTTTTCTTGATATAATTCAAAGAAAATATGGCAGGAGAAAAACAACGGAAAGAGAAATTTGGGATAAATTACATATTCCAATATTTTGTTGAAATACATCTTAAAGCGATATCAATAACATATTAGAGTATCTGAAAACTCGTACATTTACTAGGAACTGGAATTCAAAGCCATTTAACGTTTAACCATTACAAAACATGTTTACTTTTATTTTTTTACAAGGCAGCAACGTTTGGGCATCAATCTACATAATCGAAATCAAAACCCAGAACTGATAACACTGGTATATAAAATGAAGAATCCGTTAGTTGTGGATATAGTATTATATATAATAACGATACGCAACAACGAAATCTACAACCTCCCAACATGACTGAGACAAGAAATGAGAGTTTCCATCTTTCTGAAAGAATTTATTAAACTTGGAAAAATGCGTGCGAGAGGTGCAAATGAAGATCTAAAACACAGTTGAATCCGGCAACGAAGTAGTTTCAGCACTCTGCAGGGTGTCAGGATCAAAACAGATCAAGACGATATTAAATGATTTTTTTTTTAAATATTTTCGAACTTATTTGAGTTTAGAACTCCAGGACTCTTACCCCCTGCCACGGGGTGGATTTTTCCAGAGGGTTGTAAATAATTATAAATTAAATTCATTTATATAAGAAGGTTCATAAATTATATCTAGCCCGACAGTCGGGCGGTCGCATGTTTTCCTTTGGTCTAACTTAGTGTCGAGCACATAGTCGGGGTCGAAGGTTGTCATATTATTCATCGCAGTAAGGATCCCTAAGGCTTGCGCTAAAAGTAGAGAGAATTTCTATGCGACACGTGAGCCACAACATCTGGGATGTACACATGCATAGTTTTTAGAACACCTCTAACTGAAAATATATTATAAAATATGAATTTTGTCTCGTTGATAAAGTGTTTTTTTTCGGTTTGAGTTGGGTTTCGTCACGTTTGCAAATGGTCATTAATACGCAGACAAAGTTCTCACTCCTAATATGACACCACATTAATAACGTAAACAGAGTGTTTGGTTAATGACTCGAATAACTTCTTCGTGTTTGAGGGGGAGGGGAATGCTTAATTTGGTGAATGCTTTCGAAGTTTCAGCGCATACCAAATTTTTTTATACTTTTTTTCTCTTAATAACCTCATACTAACACGCTCGTCCCTTGAGATTCATTCGGAATGGTAAAAAAACATCAAAATAAATTGATATTAACTAATTTTCATATAAAAATAAAGTTTTTAACGCCACCGGGGCTTGTGTCTCCTAAACTAAACAAAAGCTATCCAAAACATTTTTCAGTCTAATTCTAGTAAATAACAACCCAACCCAAACCCGCCTCTTAATTTGGGCGGTGGGTTTGAGTACCGCTGCCCCGGGAACCATTTAATGGATAACCAACACCTCTGCCTATGTCACCCCAAGTGGTTTGCGATGTACGTACGGTGATTCAGCAGGGGTGCCCGAGTTCACCGTGTGAGATATGTTCAAGATGCGCCGGCCCCTCAGCTGCATGGCCTGGGAGAGGCTGTTTTGGGGAGACCCTTTAACCTCTCCCACTGGTCTCTCGACCCATCACCTTGCGCCGCAGCGGGAGGGATATATTTATACATCACTCCTGGACACACTGATCCCTAGATTCCTACCCATCCCTCATACTTTTTTCTTTCCCAGAAATTCCTCTTCCTTCTCTCCCTAAAAATACTCCCCACGCAGCATCTATAAAGATAACATAAGCCTTGAGGGAAATTGTTTTCCTCGATCCCTCTAGAGTACTCTAGACCGTTCACTTCTATAGTGCATTCGGTGGATATCTTGGATTCTATCTCCACATTCATTCGAATACTAATAGTTATGTGATCTGTATACAACATTAGCTCTAAATTAAATCAAATGGTGCATAAAATACAATGGTGATATGATAATAATAAAGACAAAAATTTGCAGTCACTACAATATGGTACATTCCCTAATATTCTAATGTTCATACATTAGAATATATAACACATGATCATGACTATAATCATGAATGTTTTCAGCAGCACTATTATCATATAATATACATAGTGTACATGGATTGTAAAATACTACAAAAATGATAATGATGTATGAATATTTCCAGGATTAAAAGATTGGTGATAGCGTAGTCATTTCTTGTACATTATCTCTCTACCGAGTAATGACCCAACTCCCGTAAAAATCACATGAGAACAAAACTTCATCTATATTTTTACTCCAAATAACCTATTGAATTGCCGTACTAAGTCAGGTATGTCTTTTACCACCCTGTATAAATGAAGTTTGTAAGGTATCTATCTTAATTCAATATGTTATTTAATCTGCCTCACACGACAATGCGAGACAATTTTTCTCGTATTGACAGATGTTTGGAAATATAACGTTAAGTATTCGCTTATTGCCTTCGATACTGTCACTGAGCCACCCCGCCGGGACCCCCCTCACACTCTTGTTTACTCGTCTGATTAATGGCGGAGAGAAGGGGACGCCTGATCAGACGCACGTCTTCGAAGGACTCGGAGACCGCACATAACGCAAACACTTGTCAGCCATTCTAAGTCAGAAATGGTAATAAGAAAATATCAATGGAGGCTTCGTGTATTCTCAACATTTTAACACTGAACGGGTCATCTCCCAGAAGTGTGATCAATGATATGTGTTGATTAGAATATAATGAACACTGATTCGATCTTGTGAGGCTGAATGGAGCGGAAATCGAAAGAATGAGAGAAAAGGAAGGTAGGAATGTACCTGGCCATTCAGATATATTAATTCATTTCAAGCAAATTTTGAATGCTGTATGGTGGTATTCCACCAAGATGACATTGAAAATTTCCACCACTCCAGAGCTTGAAATATTATAATGCAGGGTGTATCGGCACGTACCCGACAAACTTTGACCAGCTATTCCTTAGCACATTTGGAGTAAAAAATGTTATTGGCACTTTGCTGTCCGGTAAGATTTTTTTTTCAATTAAAAACCAAAAATATAATAAAAAATCCTCACTCCGTCACTGTCATTGGCATTGTTTCTCATGTTCAACAGCTGTTATTAGCAAGTGTGTCAAAAAGCGTCCTGGCTCTTTCATGCAAACTAAATAATAATAGTTACAAATGAGACGAATGGTGCCACGCCATTTCGTTGTGATTGTAAGAGCGCACCAATGTAGGTACGTACGTACATTATTCAACAAAACTCTAATAAAATATTGCCAGATGGGTACAAAGGATATAACATTGGTGACACGTGGTGAAAATATGAATGGTAAATTTTTTATTAAAAAAAATGTTACCGGACAGCAAAGTACCCATAACATTTTTTACTCCAAATGTGCTAAGGAATAGCTGGTTAAAGTTTATTGGGTACGTGCCAAGACACCCTGCATATTAGTTACAAATACATAATATATCAAATATCGTATGAAAACAGGTATAATATATTTGCGCACGCTAGGGTCGAACTCATTATTTGTTCAAAGTTTATATTTGTAGCAAAGAGCCTACTACTTATTAATCGACTGCTAAATAAAAATGATTTTCCGTTCTAGAAAAAACATCGAAATTCGAAAAAAACTAATATTTTTCACTTTAATATACGTCGAAATTTCCCTTACTTCGCGCACTCCAGACAAAACGTCAACAATACGCTTCTACCGGTCTATGAGTTTGGTGATCATTAATGTGATTGAAGGCCATTTTAATGTACTGTTGCTAACGTACCAGAAGGGTTTCCCCGTCATTTGCAGATATTTTCTTGTCAGTGTCATCTCACATCGCGCCAGAAGGCTTGAGAGATGATTTGATTCCTGCCCTACATTACGGCGGAGAACTTCTGATGGGTGAGTTTAACCTTTCCTGATGTGCTATCGATTATTGATCGACGTATTTGCCTAGGAAGCGAGGGAAAAAGGTGAAAGATGAACTAGTTACTACAAGAAATATTGCTGCCAAAAAAAATTATTTAAATGTATTACTGAACGAGAGTTCCTACTAGTACTAGGAACCAGTGAAACTACGGCACCCCCATCAAAAGGAATTTTGAGTCGAGAGGAGAGGTGGAGAAAGAAAAAATACGGTTTAGAGGTAGGTATTAGACTGTTCAGATCTAGTCACTAAAATACTTTAAAAATATACATTTATTTTAGCCATTGTTACAGATTTTTTAAAACACAATTAATTACTAATAAAATGCGTACAGTGTAATGGTTCGGTTAAATCATAACGAAGTACTTATTTTAAGTTATTAGATAAAAATATTTTTTTAACATAATATGAAAACAAAACCGAATGATATATAATTGTTTAAATAAACAAAATGGCAGCCCATGATAATTTTCTAGTGCATTTTTAAGCATAAAAGCGCTAGTTTATTGTTTTACAAAAAATATATGTTTTAATTTTTAAGAATCCTTCGTTCAGGTACTAGGATTTTATGCATTCAATAAACTGTATGAATTTCATTCAAATCCGTTGAGTGGTTTTTAAATTACAGGGGTCAACGACTTTGAAAACATAGTCCAACAAATATGGCAAAAACTTGGTCTACAATAATTTTTTGGGCAAATAAAGCTAAATCATAATATAATAACTTTGCGTTTTATAAAATTAATTTAAACTGCAAAAATCAAATAATATTTTTAATTAATTTTTAGTAAAAATGTTAATTTTTGTTTTTTTTTTAATACTCATTTTTTCACACCGTTGAATCCCTGCATGATATTTGTAAATATTGATTGATTTATCTGTTTTTTAATCATTTGTCCTCTATTGCCTCTCGGCCATGGAAACTGTTATTTTCTGAAAAGGTGGTCCTTCACCAAGACGATTCTGAGAGAATCTTTTATTATGGAACAAGGTGCTGAAAAGCATACATTTTTGCGACGGAGACTTTCACTTTCTATGGTATTTTATTGTATCTCTCTTCAAATTATTTTTCCAGCCACTTAACAGCAGGTACGAGATTTCACGCAGAAGTTTAATTCTTACTGTCAGCTGAAATTTGCGGTAAAGTTATTAACATAAAATAAGAAATTCTTAAGCCAGCTAGGGATAGTGTTTCCAGTTCCTGTAGAGCTCGTCTACAGTGTATAATATGGAGCACAGCCGCCCACCGCATCCCCAGCACTTAAGCCTCATTAGCGTTGCCCACAATCATGGACCCTAATGATCGTTGACAAACAAGAAATCTATACGAGAAACTCGGCAAACCCTGCATCTGAGAACTCTGGTAAGATTCTAAATCTGCTAATCTTAGTTTGGATTTATTTAGTAGATTGTAAATTTACTGTCTGGACTGTTAGTATTAAATAAAAATGTCATTGTATAGTGTGAGGTTAGCATGCGGATGAAATTACTGAAAATTTGTGGTTACCTATTTGTGGTGTTGTGTTTCATAAACACGTTACCAATGTTTCTGTCCCAATGTGTACAGGTGTCTATAATACTTTGATGAGTGTTTTATTTCGTTTTTACGGTAGGTTCAATGTTAACCACAAATAAATTCGTGCAATCTTTCTCATTTCTACTTATGTAAGGGGGTTAAGAGGAAAACACAGCAACCTCTCTGATCTGACATTGTTTATTTTTGTTGAAAGATAGTTTATTTCAAAATTTCTTATAAATATTTTAGAATTATTGTTTTGAATCGTTCCCATTATACATCTAATCATTTGACAACCAATGTTTCTAAAAACATACATTTAAAAGATGATGCTGCAACAAAAACTTAATTTTTGACCGCCATCATCACTTTAATATTTACGATTTACGTAATGGTAGCAGGTTCGATTCCGACCACACAAAACATTTTACATTTTATTTTACAAGCAATAATTATTCGCCTGAAACACTCATCCACATTGAAAAATCTCCTGATAAAAGATACATGACGCCAACGGGACTCGAACCCGTGTCCCTTCGATTTCCGGTCGACAAATTATTGCTTGTAAAATAATTGTTACCCTTTGTGCTATGCATAAAAAATCTTGTCTTAAACATAAGTTTACCAAAAAAATAATAATGAATTTTACATTTTAGTCTAATTTTTAAATTTATGAATATTTTATAACATGATGACCAATCTCACTTTTTTATCACTAATACTTTTTAAATTGGTATACACATGTGTAGTATGTTTTTGAGTCACCGATATGAAAAAGATATTTTGTTCTTCTATAATCTAGAAAATCAACTTAAGTTTAGATGTGTGTCTATTTATGTACTGAAACCTTCAGCTCTGTAAAATACAGCTTTTTAATGTTTACCATAGCGTCCAAAATGGTAGGCGAGTTGGCTGGAATCATATACCAACAGTGGCGTATATCGATCCCCATTTCATTACTATTTTCTCCAAACCGTGCGAAGAAACGTGTTTCCTTATTGATGTCTGAGATTTTGTATTTCTTTCTTGCTGGTTATTAACGTCAAGGCATTATTGATTGCGCCAAACAAATAGAATATTGCACGCGAAAGTATTTATAATCCACCCCTGGAAAGTTTGTATTTTACGATAAAGTGATTTTGATTGATGGACACGTTGTGTTGTGTTTGTTTTGGATTAGGGAAACTCCAAGTGTTTTATTCGAAAATTAATCAAAACAAACACACTTATTTGTAAATCCTTAAAAACTGAATTTGAAATGAATAATACTCGCTGAAACAGAAAACAATTTATGTACATACTTTTTAGTATTATTTAAAATGTCAGTTTCAACCATCAATCAAACTTTATACATTATGGACACTTGAAAGTCGAACTTTGAACATTGTTATATATTTCAAAGAAATTAAAAAAAAATTATCGATTAAATTTCTTTTACAAACAATATTATTCGTCGACGAAGGATGAGATGCAGATATGATTTTGTTATATTTTTCTTGAAAGGTGGCATATAATCTGTAAGTACCATTCAATTAACATTTTAAAGTCAGGTAATATATCAATGTTTGTCCCCTCATTAGCGGACATTTTTTCAAGAGATTTTAGACGTTACTTATACCAAACCGTACGTACAATACACATTAAACACCGTTGATATTATTAAGAATGCTTAAGTGCAGCTTCGACCGTGTGAGCCACTGAAGCTGCTCGGCTAATTCACTGGGTCAGCGCGCCCAGCTGGCATCAACGACGGCTGCAGTAGGCGGCCAGTAGTAGGCTGCCAGCATCAGGTGGCCACTGTCTAGCAGCGTGTCAGTAGGGCCAGGAAAGCTTTCAAATTACCTATCCTCTCGGCAAAACGAACTGCATGGCACAATTGGGTAAAACAAGTGGGTAACGCCAACCCGTGGGAAATCCACAGCGCAATCGAAAAAACGGGAAAAGGTTCTGACCGGTATTTGACTAGCGTCATATCGGATAATCCCTCTGGGAACTCTGAGAGTACCGATGTGACCAGCACACTAAACACCTTGTTGGATAAATTAGTTCCATTAGACTCAGTAATCGGGGAAAACGACCACCACAAACAGATAAGAGCTCTGTCACGGCTTCAACCTAGGATCCTCGCCAGTGAGGATAGAACGCTAAAAATAACTAAGGCTGAAATTGATGTTATAATTAAGGGTTTGGGTCCGAAGAAGGCGCCAGGGCACGATCGTCTTAATGGTATAATAGCGAAGAACGTCTGGATCCATGCCAAGGAAGAGTTGTTCCAGGTTATGGAAACATGTCTGCGTAGAGGAGTTTTCCCTACGGAATGGAAGAGAGGTGTGCTCAAGATTATCCCAAAGGGAAACGACAAACTCAGGACGGACGTGAAGGCCTACCGTCCAATCACCCTTTTGCCTGTTTTCAGCAAAATTTTGGAAACACTAATAAATAACAGGTTGCTGCAATATTTTTCACCAGCATGTGAGCGACAATTTGGCTTCGTCCCTGGGAAATCTACCGAGCACGCCATTATGTATGCGCTTGAATGGGTGAAGGTCTGTCCAAAGAAGTATGTCATTGGAATCTTCTTAGATATAACTGGTGCCTTCGATCACGCGTGGTGGCCGATGTTGATCACCAAAATTAAAAATAGAGGCTGCCCACCAGACCTTTTTAAAATCAACTGCGATTACTTAAATGATCGCACAATAGAGATCGTTTATGGTGATCAGAAAATAGTGCGTAAAGTTGATAAGGGATGCCCACAAGGCTCCATATTGGCACCTAAATATTGGAATATAAATTTTGATGACTCCTCCAGGTTACCCTTTCCTGAAGGATGCACATCGGTCGACTACGCTGATGATAAGTTGTATCTGGTCTCGGGGGACAGCAGAAGGGAAGTGAAAAGAAAGGCTGAAGAAGGTTTGCGAGCAATTTTCAGTTGGGGTGAGAGGAACAAGTTGAACTTTGCCCCCCAAAAGACCATGGGACTCTTTATGAAAGGCACCCTCAGTAGAGGAAGAAATCCTTTCATCAGAATGGGAGCCTCCACTATTCAATTTGCAGACTCTGTCAAATATCTTGGTGTAACACTAGATCGATCGTCTTCCTTTTTAACTCATGTTAAAGAGGTCTCCAGCAAGGCCCAGGCCCTCTTCTTGAAACTGAGAAGAATCTCTACAGCTGAGTGGGGGTTGCGATCCCCAGCGCTGCGACTACTTTATAGGGGTACATATGTAGCGCAAGTCTCGTATGCTGCCTCCGTGTGGGAGCACCGTTTGGGGAATTCGCTTATACTCTCGGCTCTCAAGAGGGGTCAGCGAACCCCCTTGCTGGCGCTCTCCGGTGCTTATAGAACCGTTGCTTCAGACGCTTTGCCCGTGTTGGCCGGTATTTTGCCAATCGATCTAGAAATTAGGGAGGTTTTAACGAAGAAAAAGTTGACCAGGGGACTCCCCGCTACCCATCTCGGCGTAACTCTTACGCCAGGCGGTGTCGGGACTCTTCCTGGACTGCTTAGACAAATGAGTGATTTGTCACTCAACGAGTGGCAATCTCGCTGGGATAGGTCGAATATGGGAAGATGGACTTTCTCCTTCTTCCCATCAGTTAAAATCAGAATGGAAGGAGCCCACATTAAATTGGATCATCACATGACCCAAATTTTGTCAGGACATGGTGAGTTCAGGGGGAGACTACATAGACTCTCCCTGTCCCCACATCCAAACTGCGCGTGTGGTAGTTCTGATCAAACCGCTGAGCACATTTTGTGGCACTGTGAGATTATGATGGATGCAAGAGATGAATTATTGGCCGGTTTGGAAGTAACAACGAGACCGGTTTGGAACTCCGATCTCGTCTCGAACAAAGTGAATTTCGAGTGTCTGAGGAAGTATACAAAGATCTGGGTTGAGAGATGGTCTGATCTTAGAGTCGAGTACTAGACTAAAAACGATAGCTTTAACGCCAGGTGTTGCTCCTGGACACAATGGACTACGAGACAATTGTTTTCATGTACATATTTATAACTGTTTTTTTTCTTTTCTTTCTGTTTATTTACTGTATTAATTAGCATTCTACAAATTTTCTGTTCCTGATTATACTAATGTTTATTATTTGCATCTAATGTTTACTTTCTATCTCTTATTGCAGGTTATTTTGAATATTTTGTAACAGACTGATTCTGCTTATAATTTTTTTAAGATTTTCTTTTATTTTTATACACTGCTTTGTATCTTGTTCTTTCTTTTCTACTATAGAGTGACCTGCTTGCTGGTAGTAGCACTGAACTTATATTTTTCTTGTGTCAGTCCGGCGTACCCCAACTCTGGGGTGACAGAAGACCTCGTCCGTGCATATCAAACTTCAAGATCAAATCACGATGAGGGATCTGTGTCATCGTCTGCTCGCAGCGCCTCTCCTGAGGTCAGGAACTGGACTGAGGATGGGCCGAACGTGGATCGGCAACCTTCCGCCCTGCCTCCAGGTATTCCGACGCTTTCTCCTCATGGTCTTCGGGATATTCCCAACCCCAACTCACACTTCTCGTCGAGGCACAACCGGTTTTCTGGCTTAGGGGCGCGGAACCTGATTCTCGTGAAGCCAATCCAACGCCCAGCTTTCTCTCCCTAGGTCTGCCTGTTAGTGGGTATCGACACCCCCTTCACCACAGAAAGAGGCGCATACTTTACCATTTTTCTTTTTTGTTCTTTTTGTAGGTGGCTGTGTATTATTTTAATTTTTCTCTACCTATTGTTGACATTTTGTAAATGTGTTTTTATTATATTAACCAAGTAGAATAGAACTTACTAAAATTATTAAAACACAGCACTTGCATACTGCGAATAACATCGTATGCATGGACATTTTGGAGGTCTTGTTTTGAAATTTTAAATGTAGACTCGTTCTTTCAAAAAAATTAGCGTCCTTGCGAGAGCTCTGAAGGGGTACCATCAGTACCTAAAACAGGGCGGGGAAGTGGTGGGCCTCCTCCAAAATGTCCAGCAGTCGGTGATCAGCAGCGGATCTCCAGTAGCAGGAAGCCCGCGGTAGGTGGTTAACAGTAGGTGCCAGCAGTCGGTCACCAGCTGCACGTGGCCAGTCGAGGGCACCTACTACTTTCCTGAACCGTTTTAAGGACCAGATGGGTCCCTTTATCGGTTATCATGTAAAAATTCTACGTTTGTTTAAATGAATCTACTATTAAATGTTTCTGAATGCCCCCGATGGTCCCTACATGTCAGAAGGTGGCCAGTAGTAAGTGTCCAGCAGCAGGTGGCTAGTACCAGATAGCCAAAATTCGGTGGCCAGTAGTAGCTGGCCAGCAGTAGGTGTCCAATGACGTCAGCGGTGGAATGTTCATCTGCTGCTCTTAAATTCGTTGGTGAACCTCAACAACCTTCATCAGATCAGTTCTGTGTACGGATCGCACAAGAAAAATAAAAACGGTTAATGTTACGGGCTGGCAAATAGTGACGCCCGACTATTGTAATTTTTTGATAGCGATGCTTTCGCTTTGTCAGCTCTTTAAGTACTGGCAGTAGATGGCCAGTAGCATTTGTCCAATGACATCAGCAACAGCTGCAACAGACAACCAGTAATAGTTGTGAACTCGCGATGGTAAGTCGAGCTTAGAAGACAACGTGTTTAGGCAGAGCGTTTGTTTCGACTAGTGGTAGACTTGAACTGAACTCCCATGTGCTGGTATCTCTATTTATAGTGACTGTAGCCCGGGTTATATAATGTTAGAGGCAGCTGAAGGAGGTGGAGAGTAGCAGGTTGAATGACCTCGGCGGCGGCTACAATAGATAACATGATTTTTTCATGTTTCATCTAGATTTGTATCCCGTTCGATATAAAGGTCACACACCAGTAGCAGGTGTCCAATGACGTCATCGGTGGTGATATATTTCATCTAGTTTGTATCACGTTCGATATAATATTTAAATTTATAATCTTTCTTCACGTATACAATTTAAGTAGTTATTACACTACGCTCTAGACTGAAAGACACTTTAAATTGATAATAAATAGTAGTGGTTTAATGAGAAATCACTCTTCAGAACCAATGTGCTTTGATTTAACTGGCTTAATCTATGTTTGGTAATTCGAACTGAGATGGGAGTCGTTTTCTAGCATTTATAATTTTTCTCCACAGGTAGCGGGTTCCCGCATAAAATAAACTTACGCTCCCGATGTGCGCAAGTAAATTTTATTGGATTATATCACAGTTTATTAATTAAAAATAATGTATGTATAGTATTTTTTCGGCACGTTCCAGTGTGGAAGATACTCTCAGAATCGCCTTGGTGTAAGACCACCATTCAAAAATGTGTTTGGTAACCATATCTGAATAGACAGGTATTTCTCCACCTTTCTCTTCTCCATTTCCTTCCCCACCCTTAACCTACCTACCTAACTTCCTTCTACCTACCTTCAACCTCACAACATATTTCAATTGGGGACGCCACAGTCTCATTTGCTCTTCAGCAGTTAAATATTAATAAATTAAGTTTTATTTTTTATTTGAATGAAAAATATATTTTCACATTAAACCGATTGGTCTTATATATTGCAAACATACAATAAAGTGGTATTAAAAACAAAGTTATTTTGTTTTAGTGAATACATAAAAAAATTAAATACATTACCTGCTTGGATCATCATTCTTTTGCTCTATGCAATTGAAGTTAAATGGCGTACTTCAGCGAACTTTAAAATATATGGATTTTGGTTGTCATTAGTCCAATTCTCAACATTTCTCCTTCTTTCTTCTTCTACCATATATCTTCCCATCTCACAAAATTATTTCTCGTTGATATAGTTTAACTGGCTCTAAGAGATCAGATCTTGTGTGGCATTGAAATAAAATGTGAATTTATAAGTTTGAAAATTACTCTCCGAAAGTCAGAGTCACGTTGCTCACGTTACACGTTATGCAAGACTCTAAAGATCCCAGCAGGATATTAAATCTTGTAGAAAGAGTTTTATAGCATCCACCAGCCAGACTAGGTCGCATCCAGAGAAATGGGCGGGTGTCCAATCATCGAAGAAGCAAATGTGTTGCGCCCGGAAACTGGGTGAATATCCGGGCCCATACTTCCGCACGTGCTTCCTGTACAACCGGATACGGCAGTACCAGCTACCACTCCGGCACGTTTCATAAATAATATAGCGAAGATTTCGAGGTACGTACAATATAGATCTTACCCACATTGTTAGATAAGATAATGTTTCAAATTAGGAGCGGAAAAGGTTTATCTGATTCAGGGAAGGTAATAAATGTATTGCGTTGTGTTGTATGTATTGTTAAATAATACATTTAAGTATTTGTTTTTATTAAAATATAATGTAACACTCATTTAATTGAATGCAATGATTTTTTCTCATTTTATATCGGGAAAAATACTCGTTATTTCGACATTAGAATCTAAGAACATTTAAGGTGTTTTAATAAAGTTCGTTATACATACCATTGCATACAATCATAGTTTTGAAAAAAAACGAGGATAAATATTCTCCATATTAAAAATAAAGGAAAACGACTAGATTATTTAGAAGCCTTATAACAAATATATTTTAAAAACCTTTAATCTTAGACATGTTCCCTTTGAACTTCCTTTCCATCTCGTCCCCCTCCCTTCACTAATCCATAGTCACGCCTCCCCCTCCCCACTTCAACACTTAGTAATATATTAATATATTATGATCACTCATTATTTTTTAATGTTAAGTTAGTATATTTTGCCCTGAGGATGGAACGGTTGTTCCGAAACCGGTCGGCGTATATAAACAAGATATTGGTATACATAATGATATACTCAAATTTATGACTTCATTCAAAAGCAGAACGTATTGTTCTGCTTTGTCATGTGGATACGCTGGTGTCTAACGGATACAATTTCAAATATGAATGGGTACGTTTTTTACATGAGAAAGGTAGATACTGAACAGAATGAAAGCAGCGTCAGTAGACCTTCATTCATATGCAAATAAACTGATGAGGTGATTAAAAGATTAGGTTCAATTTGATAACGCTATTAATGATTTTTTAGTCACAAATTATTGTTGTCTTCAAATTTACTACTTAACAAAATAATGCATCTCCCAATATTACATTGATGCTTCAATATATTGTATACTGTTATGTACAGTTCTCTTCCATCCACAACTTAATGCTTCTAACGGAAAAGTAGTATAAATTATCTTAAGATATTATAAAAACAAAAATTAAAATTTTCACAGAAATTTCCAAGTGATATTCAAATTCTGTGAAAGTTCTTTTCAAGATCTGTTATTACTCAATTATGAGCCAGTTTTTTCAAAGAACTTAAATAAAAAAAACTTGAGTAGAACTTCACCTGAGCAACAATATTAACTTTAAAATCTGATGAATTTTTCATTTTCTGTCAAAGAACTGGTCCTTAACGATCTATGTATGTTTATCTCATAGATATACAATTTTTTTCGTTAGGGCCATAGCTACACTGTATTTGTACATTCACTGCTACATTGAGACTATTCTGCAGTGTTACTAAACAAAAATTAAAGAAATGTAATGCAAACAAAAAAATAGTTTTAATAAATAAAAACAAAAGATGGTAAGAAACCTTTTAGAAATAAAGAGTTGAATGCTATAATGTTGTTTTCACAATATGTTCTGTGCAAAACTGATGTCAAAGTAACATTTCGATTTTCAATTAAAAGAACAATACAGTAAATTTGTCTGGCAAAAATGAATAAAGAACCGAAAGGAAATTAAATGAACTGGCCCAGCGGCTCATCACAGCAGCAATCACCATCCATCATCTTTAGTCCATCAATTATTTTAAGTGAACCCAATGTGGACGGTTTTGTCAAATGATTTTTTGAGTTTAGATCTTTTAATTACTGACTCAGTTTGCACAGAAAAATTCTGCCATAAAAACATTTTGTTGTGTAAACGTTTTAGTTCTAGGATATAGTCGTCCCAGAGAACTGTCGTATATAATGTCATTGTTCTAGAACTAGTATCTTCTGGCTTTTTCATTTCAATGAAGTCGTCTAAGATTGAAGACGTACGAACTGGAGACATATTTTGTGGTGTAAACGTTTTTGTTCTAGGATATAGTAGGAATTTAAACTACTATATCCTCGAACAAAAACATTTTGTGGTGTAAACATTTTTGTTCTAGGATATAGTAGTCCCAGAGAGCTGTCGTATATAATGTCATCGTTCTAGAACTAGTATCTTCTGTCTTTTTCATTTCAATGAAGTCGTCTGAGAGGGAAGACGTACGAACTGGAGACATATTTTGTGGGTACTAATTGTAGTTTTGTGGAACTTACAAAGGCTTCTTCTAAATATATAATATTGAAAACGTAAAATAATTGTCTTTTGCTACAATAATTGAAGTTTAAATTCCTCCCTTCTGTTAGCTGATATTTTTGTTGGGAGATTTTCTCACCGGTAATTTGATAAGAGGGATCACTGTATGTAGAATTTCTTAAAAGAATATCCTCTTGACACAGTAAACCAAAATAAAATATTTTCGGTCTTAATAAAAAATCTGATGAAATTTTTATTTAATTGATAAACGACCATGTATGTGAAAACCTAAATAGTTGAACTAATTGAAACATAAAATAAGGAACTGACATAAAATATTTTTTGGAAAGATACATAAGATATATATTTCTTACCCAATCGCTGTTGTGTAAACATTAAATATTCATAATTTCTCATCGAGTTTCCAAGGTATTTTAAATGTTCTATTTATTTCTCCATTTTTAAAATATAATAAAAACGAATACCATTTTAGAAACTTGATAAAATTACTCGTTAGATTTTGTATTCGAAATATACTTTTATAATTGAAAAGTTTATTGTTTATATTTCAAACGCGGAAAAAGTTGAAGAAAAAAGTTTACCACAAACATTTTTGTTCAAAACGTCGCAAAATGTGAGAGAATTCAAATTTCCAAAAACACAGTCGTTTTATTTATAGACTTTTCAAGAAAACTCTCACCTCCCTCTGCATCACGTTCATACAAAAAATATATTTAACTTGCGTTTAAATTCCTGAAAATAAGATTAAAAACACTGAATCGTTTAACGCATTGATTGCATATTTTAAAACATGTATTTCTATGATACATGTTACTAATAAGTGCATTAGAAATTGATATTACAAAAAAAAAACTTAAAGAAGTTCTATAAAAATTTTGACCAATAAATTAATTTTTAATATTGACATAACCTTTTTAACCTAACTTTATGACATAAATGAAATTAGATTTTACAAATGCTTTCATTTTACAATTATATCTAAACCTGACAAAATAAAACACAAATGAGTTGTAAATATGTTGAGTAACACGAATATATTAGTAAATTTATCATAAATTTATGAACAAAACACGATCTGTGAAGATATTTCAACGTATTTACACACTTTACAGCTGTCAACCGTGGCTTTGGCGCTTGAGGAATATTTTAAGTTATATTGAATTTAAGATATTTTCATATTGGTACCAACCCGAATCTTAACTTTCACATTCTTTATACACTGTGAAACAAAAACACTGTTTAACGAATATAATGTTGTTTGCCTTATATAATATGTATTTCTATTGTAAGGGTAAAAAAAAGCTTCCTTTTTTTGAAAAAATTCTCATGCTTATTATTTACAGGTATTCTTCGGGTCACAACAAAAAAGCATATTATTTAAGAATGACAAAAATCAATATATGAAAGTTTTAAAAAATATGTGAGATAAAAATCTTTGCTCGATTAATAAAAAAAATAAATACTTATGTATTTATATATTCACAATTTACATTAAAAAAACATGAGAGAAAAAAAAACTTTTTTACCAATGAATAAATAAATAACGAAGCATCTATGTGAAAAATTGATTTCAGAAAATTCTGGAAGGAGTTGTGTACCTTCTTCAGGACTGATGTATTTGTAGATATTCTGAAACCATTTTGTGTCAATATTCTAAGAAAAAAATTACGACTCATTTAATTTTTTTCACAGATAATATGATTGATAGATTGAATGCTTTGATTTTTTTTATAAACACTAACTTACATATAATACTTACTTACAATAACTTACTTTTTTAATGTTTTTTTTTTTTATTTAGCACGATACACCAAACTTCTGGCCTGAGCAGCACAATGTAAAAATATATCCGTAATACACAACACTATTAGATTACCCAAATTATTATGTACAATAAACAACCAGACCTCTATAATATTTGCCGATTTTTTTCATTTCCACCTTTATTGTTATATATTTTTTTTCATCTCAGATTTATTCGATTTTATTTCAGAATCTTATTTCGCGTTATATATCTTTTTTATTGAATATTATTACATTATAATATGGGGGGCATTGTAATATAGTACCTTGTGGGGTGCACATTACCAAATAATGTTTTAAAATATGTAAAGTTATTGTATAAAATTATTAAAACAGGGTTCATATTTAATGTGAACACATAAATAACATTATAGCTTAACTGTTATCAATAAAAATGTAATTAATAAGATACGTATTATAATAGACATTTAATATCTGATCCGGGTGAGCAGAGGAAATAGACTTTTAGAATAAGATTAGAAAATTAAAAGTTTTAAATAATATTTTTTATTTAAAAAAATGCGGAAAGTAGTAAACTTAACTCGGCATGAATGAGGTGAGAAATTGTTACATCAGCTATGATGCGGGTAGGAGATACCTGGCTTGCCGAATTTTCGATACTGTAATCGTGTATTAAGTTTTTTTTCACTTGGGATATTAATAATAGTATCCATCCAACAAGATGAGTAAATAAAATACTTTATTTAAGATTGAAAAGCTTTTTTTAATTGAAATAGAAAAGTGTCTATATTTTCTTTGAACAATGTTACATTTTCTTTGGTTAATCAACACAACTATAGTGTCTTCTTATTATAAAAATATAAATCTAAAAGAAAAAAAAAATTCATTCTAATAACTACATATAACCTACAAAAATGTAACACCGTCACCTCAACAGTTCACCCGCTCCTTACTCCCATACCTACAGCTACTGTAACGACAGGATTTGCAAGGCAACAATAACATTAAATAATCTGCGTTTCAAAACTTCTCGGGTATAATATACCCTACGTCCTTCATGCTCGGTTAAAAGTAGATAAAATTAATGTTAGTCGAAATTAATTGAAAGCGGCGTGAACACATTAATAATCTGGTCAGAAAATCGTAATGAAATCTAGAATTTGTAATACAGTCAAGAAATCTGTTTTTCCTCCTTTATATTTATAATCCGTACCTCTTCAAGACGCGCATTAAGGCGATGCCATACATAGTAATGGAAAATCATGTGTTTTTTGTTTGAAAATTTGGTCGCTTAGAAATGTTTTAGACGCTTTAATTAAATACTGCGAGTAGAATACATCTTGGCCTTTGAAATAATCGAGTATTTTTTAGATAAATCTTTTTATAAGCCCAGAAAAAAATAATGTATAAGGCCTTTGAAAACTGCTTTAAAGTTCAAAATCTCCTACTTACGAAGCCATTTTCGGTTATGATTTAATTGTATAATGTGGCAAATTAAGTTATTTATAAAATGATCGAAAAAAATTTAAATATTTATTCCTGAACATCCACAAAATAAAATAAAAGGCACTTTTTGGCCATGTTTTTTTCTTGCATAAATGAAAACAGGCGGATGGTGTTAAGCGGGAATTTAAACCTTATCGCCATCTACGTAAGGGTTGTTATTGATAGCGGCTCAATTTAAAATATTACACGACGTAGTGCATCGCCTTAATAAAGCCCTTCCTACAGCTCCTACTTTAACCCGTTTCGACGCTGCCGAAATGAGTGGCGCTATAGATTTATGTTTGCAAATCACAACCCCCAACCGAAACCTTATCATTTCGTTTCTTTAATATGCTGAAATTATTTGTCAAGTGGACAGTTCCTTAATAATTCAATTAATTGAACTTTTTAACGATTGAAACTTTTAACACTGATGTAGTCAAATAA
Organism: Hesperophylax consimilis; assembly: GCF_061612785.1. Taxonomy (NCBI): domain Eukaryota; kingdom Metazoa; phylum Arthropoda; class Insecta; order Trichoptera; family Limnephilidae; genus Hesperophylax; species Hesperophylax consimilis. The sequence continues at coordinate 11,848,776 of NC_142844.1, forward strand.
TATGCCTAGTACGCTACCCAAAATTAATGTTCATTATGGTTACGTACGTACGTTACTGTTACAGCAGTATTATATTACAGTACTTAATTTATTGTAAAAAATGTTTACTTAATAAAAATAAAGTATCAAATCTCGTACAATATATCAAGAGAAAAATAAACTCTTTCGTGGAATAGACTAACGTACATATGACAAAATTAAATTAAATAAGGTAAATATTCAAAAGAAATATTTTCTCTCATCGTCCCACGCGCACAAAAACATTCGTTTTCTTGGGAATAAAACTCTTCAATTCCCAGAAATGGTAAGGCATGATACTAATTTGCCTTTTAAATATTCCAATGTTGAATTAATCTTGTTACTAGGTGGCTCCTCGCGTAAGCTGTGATGTCTGGGCACGGTTTGCATCAATGATATAATTTATTGTTCGATTTTTCCCGACTCCACCAAAGGCCAGGGGAGTTTTTTTTCGACGTATTTGCAAACGTTTACATATGGCTTCGATTATGTATACAACCTTTGAAATCGTACAATTAGACCTGTTCCGTGAATGTTGCCTCCAGGCGGGCCGCACAACACACGTGAGCCGCTCACAACTATCGAATAAATAATTATGTAATCAGAAGGGCAAAAGAAATTGTATGAAATTAACTGTGACTATAATAGTGTATTTGGGTTATTAACATACTTGCTAGCTGGGAGCGGTTCAAGTTTTAATAAAATATCAGGGTGAAAAATAAAGCTGGAAATTTTATCGCTGACATCCACCAACGGAGGAGTAATCTTATATGGAGATTCCCCTGTTGTATACGTACTTATTATAATATAATAACATATTTTTCCAACCAAAATGATTGAATCGATCCACCGGAATACCTGGTTACTCTGTAGGTTCCGTAACTATATGTAATAGAAGACTGTGAAATAATAGTGAAATAAGAAAGTAAGTCTCTGATGAACCACGTGAACGTAGGATATATTTATATTTTATATCCTACGTTCGCGTCATACATTGATTTATCAGAGACGTGCGTTAACTATTATTCCATAGTCTCTGACCAACGTTCATTACACCTATATGACTCAACAGAAAAAAATCATTTTGCAACCAAGATTTTGCAAAAAAAAACATAATAAAGGCTAGGCTTGTGTGTATGGGGGAAGTGTCATTTCGTTTGATATATTTTATTTATACGCCAAATTATTCAGTTTATATTTTCATTGTGTTTTTTTACGTGAAGTTTTAAAGATTTTATCTTTGATGTTATTTATATTTCGTATACCTTCTGGTAATTAAATTAAAAATTTACGTCAAGTTGAATATGTACGATTGTTTTTTTTACATTTTAAAGTTGAGAAGATTGAAGTTGAAAGGTCTAGTTTGGTTTAGAATATTATCTTTATAAATTTGTCATGTTGTATGGTAAAAGCATAATTATTTAGTTTTCTATAATTAATAAATAAGGTTTAAAGATATAAAGGTTTTCAATAAAAAATCATTATTAATGTGGTACCTTACGAAAACATCAATTGTATAACCCTTTGTTTATTTATTCGGCATGTAAAACGTGCACGTGCACGTGCAGATAAAGGGAGGAAGTTATTCTCCCCGACAAAAGGTAACCTGGATCATATAACGCAGCCAAATTGAAACACGTATTTTATAAATATTTGCATACAGTATCCAGCTTCTGCGCAGTGTTTTGCGGAAGCTAGTATTGAAGGAGAGAAGGTCCTTATTTACATAATGGAAGAGTTCAAGAGGAGAAAGATCAAAGTCATTTCTACGAAAAATATCAAATTTGAATGATTACACATGAAAAAAAATTACGTGCCTGGCAGCACCTGTTACAAATTTACACACTTTCCTAGAGACAATATGCATAATATTTTGAAGATAAAATTTCATAAATCTTTTTTAAATTTAATTTTTGTGACAACTCTATGGTATTGTGTAGGCAATGATCTTTGGATCCGATGAGAGAGTTCAATTTTCGTGAAAGTGGGAAAAAAGTTTTAAGTTATTTCGCAAGTTGTGGCGTATTTATTACAAAAAATTGAAAAAAAACAGTCGTAAAAGATTTTTCAAAATACATATATTGTTCTGATTTCTTTGTGATACTTGTACTGTCCATGGAGTAAGTAACTTGTATTTATCTTGAGCAAGTGGATCTAAGGCATCCCCAAATTTTGGAATATAAAGATGGATAAAGACAAGCAGGAATTGTGAGGGAACGATAGAACATTTACGTGGCTATCCGAATTAGTCACTAAACACAGCTAGACAAAATGATAATATTCTTTCCCTTCCGGTATCTGGATAGAGCGTGTAGGATGCAAATATGGATAAATAAATTTAATTTGCATTTTTAATGCAATCGCCAAGTTTTTAACCGGCGATTTCTTAGTTCAGAGCCGGAGAGTTTACCCTTCATCGAATTCAAACTATAAATTAATATGTAGGTATTTTATTTAGTACCTAAATTTTGAATCAAATTCTCAGTGCGCAAAGTGCACTCATTCGATAAACTAGCTTACTCTTTTATGCATCAAATTGCGTTCCGGTGTTCTAGTTACTCTCTGTGCATAAAACAGAATTGCTGCAGTTCCCGGCGAAAACAAAGGGATAAAAAAGCATACATATCCGAAGCTGCAACGCATCTTAAGAGTTCAAACCATTAAACCTCGCAAGATTTAGGACTAAGCGAGTCTCGCGAACGGCTTCGCATGAGCGCACAGGATGCAGTTTCAATACGAGACCATGTACATAAGACACCGCTAATATGGGTGTTGAAATAGTGTATTTACTTGCAACAACACAACACACTTACAATAAGGCTGTTTGAATAAAATTAGCTTTAATGCTGAAGGAATGAAAGGAAGCAGCTAACGATAGTAGTTATTTGGAAATTGTAGTGTTGGCGATAATAGGATTTTAGGCGGGTTTGCAGTGACTGTTCGACGTAGGTGCTGTGGCTTGGAGATATTCACTATTGTATCGATAATCAAATAAATAGTATTTTAGTCGGAACTACATGTTTACAATATTTATATATAACCTAATTTATACATGAAGACAATCCCTCACACTCTTAGTAAAAGTACATTACAGAAATCTATGAACAAATTATTATATTATTTTATCGCACAGAGACAAAATAAGAAAAAAAGGAAAACGGGTAAAGGGAGTTTTTCAAAACACTCAAGAAAAAAAAATTCCAAGAAAAAAAAAACCAAAATGAAAATGAAGAGATCAGCTACTAAAGAAAGAGACAGAAATAGGAGGAATATCCAATAGTGAGGACTGATTTTTTTTTTCTTCTTCAGAATTCCACTGCGCATAAATAACAAAAAGTTGTCATTGTACTTAAAACATCAAATAATATAGTTTAAAAAAAAATAAAATATATCTTTGGGCTCCGAGCGTTCCTTGAAGTTTGAGAAAATATGCTAAATATTCGAAAATTTCAGTCTGTATATATAAAAAAATTCTGGTACGGTTAAATAGTGTTTATCTATGAGATCTTGTTTAATGAAATCTATTGCTTTGGTAGATACAAATATAGTTAATTATTTTTTTTTATTTATGTGATTCTTATCACGTCCGCCCGCAGTCCCCAACCCCCTCGGGATTAGGCTGCGTGCCCTTATGTATTTTCGTTTGTCAACCAAGACTACTAAGACTATGCCTCTTCGAAGATCAGCAAATCTCCGTGTTTTACAGTTCCCTTCAAGATCTGTGACAGGTATCGGGTCGAACTGGTGTAGCAATCGCTCCTGCTGTCTTATGATTTCAACTTGATCACGAAGAACATTACGAATAAAGTAATAGACCGCGTGGCGCACAACTACGTACCAGATCGAAACTCATGAAAGCAAAGATTTGGGATAAAGTAAGTGGATTATTTTACGAAGGACAAGACTTTGGTTTACTTAAGAAAGGACAACATATTATTAAAGCACGGTTGTTGAAGAAGAAGTATCTATGCGCAACCAGGCTCCCATTTCTTGACGCATGTTTGATTATAATAGGTTACCGCTAGGTCAGCCACTGCCGTTAACATAACCAAGGTAATAAAAATATTTTTCTTGTCAAAAAATATCATTTGACCATTCAAAAGCAATTGGTTGTGAAGGTAAATACAGGACTACCTGGTGGTGTGATACAAACGATGGAGAAACATTTGAATTGTGCAGTAAAGCGACTGTTATCTCTTTTTGATTGCAACGAGCTGTTTCTATGCCATTTGATTATTTATTTAGATGGTACAACCACCGTGCTTTTTCCGGTTCTTCATAATTATTGTGATACTTTGCCAGTAGAATAATTAAAAATATATATATTTGTAGTACACGGACGACGCGATGTCCTGTATTCTGATTTAAAGCACCTATCAAAAATACTTGATATTTTCAAAACAGTTTCCAGCGGACGTCGTTATCTTAATCCTGCCATAAGAAACACAAGAGTATGTGGGTGGTTTCACAAGTACGGCAGCTTACTCTACTGAGTCGTATCCTTGGTTTTTGTATTGGAAGCGTAATTCCATTGGAAAATATGGTTAATGTTAACCAAGTTTGTCGAGAGGGCATACTTTTTATGTGGTTTGATATGAAACTACACGAGTCGTGCAATGATGGAACAAGGATTATTTTTAATATGTTAAGCCATTCTTGCTATGTTCCGGACGAACTGAAAAGTTATAATTCCTGTGATTAAGCAAAATGCTTACTATGCTCATCCTGAAAATGTAGTTTTGACGATGATAACCGATACATCGCCTACCACCAAAGAACTTGGGATAAAGCTTTTATTGGAAGCCAGAGAGTTAGCGCGTCGTCCCACGGGTCGGTAAGCAATCAAAAAATTGACCTTGCACAAAAAATTAATTCGTTATTGTAAGGTCTGCGGTGCAGTTCAATGTGGATCTTTTCTCTTGCAGGGTCTTACAACATTTGGTTTATGTCGATGGCTTGCCAACCCGTGGGATGACGGGCTTACTTATCCTGGAGAGAACATTTAAAGTGCCGTCAAAGAATTTCGATGCACAAACCTACATTGCTATGATATGTTGGTAAGATAGTCAATCACATAACCTCCCATTTTGAAAGATATGACGAAAGCAGAACTAGAGGAAAGCCTAACATCATAAGTCAGTTCCATTTTCATAAAATTTGATAGGTAGCTCTGTTACACAAAATCGGTTTAACATTGTGTGAAGTTTGTGACTAAAGCATCTTATAAAGTATGTGGCAAGAAAAACAGGGAAGGCTTTATCATCATAAATTCTTGGAAAAGTACGCCAAAAATTGAAACAAAACCACTATTTATTTATGCTTTCTATAATAACTATGATTTCAATTATGAATGTTGTAATTTTTTTATTGTAATTTCAATTCCTTCTTTATATATTATTTGGAAATAATTCACAAAAAACTTGTTTTTATAACTAATTTTCGATCGCGTGGGTGAAGGATTATAACTTTAAACAACTTTTTTTTTATTAACATCAACTTACCTGAGTACAACTATATTTCTACCAAATTAGACATCAATAAAAATTCGGGAATAATAATATTTGCAAGCAATAAATTTAGTATTGTTAACATAATAGAACATCCAATACACTTAGTAAACTGCATCGAAGTACATTTCAAACTCGGCAAATCAATATACCATCTAATAGCTATCTATAGAACGCATGGCTCGAATATTATTACATTTATTAATGACCTCAAATACATATTATTAAAATTAAAAAATAAACTTTGCTTCGTCGTAGGAGATTTTAACGTTAATATTAATGAAAAAATAGAAAATAATAACAAAAATGAATACATCAATTGTATGACTGAACAAAATTTTATATCTTGCATAAATAAAAATACTAGGGAAATAAAAGAACATACTCCATCTTGTTTAGACCACATTTGGACAAATGTAAACATTAAAGATCTTCACAAAATAAAATCAATTGTTTGGAAAACTAACATAACTGATCACCACTCATGCTTACTTCTGTATAATAATAATATTAAACATAAAAAACATAATTTAATAACCAAAAAATCAACAATAGATATGACTATTCTCTCTGAAAAATTAAAAAAGGAGGGTTGGAATAATGTTTTAAATAGTGATGATACTGAAATTTGTTCGACTAACTTCGAAAATATTATGTCACAACACATTAAAAATTCGACAACTGAGATAACAACACACATAAAATCAAAATTAAGACGTTTAAAGCCTTGGATTACCAAAGGGCTTATTATATCTATCAGAAATAAAGAAAAACTTTACAAAATAACTTTAAAAAATCCCCAAGATGAAAAAGCATATATTTTCTATAAAAAATATAAAAATAAATTAACATCTTATATTAAAAAAAGTAAGGAAGAGTATTTTAAAAATAAAATATTATCTTCAGAAAATAACCATAAACAAATGTGGAAAACTGTTAATTTCGCCATAGAAAATACAAAAAAAACACAAAACATTAAGTACATTGAACATGATAAAAAAATTATAGATGCCAATATACAGCCTAAACAATGTGCAAACATACTTAATTCCTTCTTTGCAAATGTTGGGAAAAATCTTGCGAAAAATATCCATAAGCCTTCAAACCAAGAAAACCATAAAAATAAAAATATACAGAAACATAATATACTTTCAATGTTTGAAACAACAACAGAATGTGAAATCTCGAAAATAATAGAAAATATGAAAGGAGGTTCGTCTCCCGGTTTTGATTCTATTACGACACACATGTTAAAAACTATGAAACCTCACATAATAAAACCTATCACTCATTTAATAAACTTAAGTTTAACAAATGGAATTTTTCCAATGAACTACAAAACCACAATAATCTCACCTATTTACAAATCTGGAGATCCACATCAAGCAACGAACTATCGCCCAATATGTCTAATTTCTAATATAGGAAAGATCTTTGAAAAAATAGTAAAAAAACAATTGGTAAATTTTCTAGATAATAATAAAATATTACACAAAAACCAGTTTGGCTTTATAAAATCACTCAGCACACAAGATGCTATTGCTAACGTAACTTCATACATTCACGAATCATTAGATAAAGGTAAAAAATGTGCGGGTATATTTATTGACCTTAGAAAGGCATTCGATAGCATATCCCATGAGATGCTATTAAAAAAATTGAATAATATCGGCATAAAAGGCAACGTGATTAAATGGATCACCGACTACTTAAAAAACCGTCCTCAAGTGGTAAAAATCAATCGTGTTAAAAGTGATAAAGAGATTACAAGCTTTGGAATCCCCCAAGGTACAGTGCTTGGACCAATTCTATTTACTATATATGTAAACGATATTTTTGTTCAACCTTTACATGGTCAAATCACGTCATACGCCGATGATACAGTATTAATAATAAGTGATAAGACTTGGGAAAAAGTAGAATTAAAGGCCACAGAAGACATCAACACGCTCAAGAATTTTTTCGACACCAATTTACTGTCACTTAATAATGAAAAGACATTTGTAATTCCATTTGCAATCCATACAAATGATACTCCTAAAAATTTTAACATTGTCATACATAATAATACTAAAATTCACAGCCAAAACTATTGCAAATCAAACTGTACAGTACTAAAAACAACAAATGAAATTAAATATCTAGGAGTAATTATTGATAAAAATCTGAAATGGAAGGAACAAATATGTCAAGTAGTAAAAAAAATTAGAAAATTAATATATATATTTTTAAGAATTAGAAACTTTCTGTCGATAAAAAATCTATATTTAATTTACTATGCCTTAGTTCAATCCACTTTACAATACGCTATTATTAGTTGGGGATCCGCGTATAAATGTAACCTTCTTCCAATTGAAATTATACAAAGAACAATTATTAAAATTATATTAAAAAAATCCTTTGACTACCCAACAGAACGCCTGTTTGAAGAATTTCAAATACCTACATTTAAAGACCTATATATTAAAAACTCATTAATCCAAATTATAAAAGAAAAAGATAAATATCAATTTTTAAATGAAAACAGAACGCGACTTAGACATGTTTTTCTATGCCCAAAACTAAATACGTCTTTTGCACAACATCATTATACTTACCAGGGAAGAACTTTTTTCAATCGTCTACCAGAAGAAATCAGAAGCATTAATGATAAAACCCAAATACTGCTCTCTGTCAAGAGACACTTTAAAAATATTCTGAAAAAAAAAACTACTGTCACTTAATTAATCTCACAAATATCCTTAGTTTTCCATAACTTTCTTTCTTTATTAAAATTTATTATATTAATATATTATCCTTCACTACTATCAAAAAAAAATACTACAGCAAACATACATTTATGTACAATGAATTATCTAAGTACTAACTAACAACAACATTTATGTACACTCCCCTTCCATACACAAGCAAATGCTTTCAATGGAAGAGTAGTAAAAAAACCCAAGATGTAAAATGAATTATGTACCATGTAAACTTATTATTAAAAATAAAAAATAATTCCAAAAAAAAAAAAAAAAAAAAAATCAAACACTTAAGACAACTTCTTATCACTAGCACGTATTGAAATAAGACAATTTATTTCGTCTTACTGCAGCGGTCCAATATCCAAACAAAAAAAATACCCAAGGCTTTATTCCTGTACCACAGCAAAAGTATCCTACATATTTATCTCTATTTGAATATAAAGGTTATACAAAATGATATCTAGTCTTGGCCAAGTGGCTTGGAGCATTGAACAACCATTCAAATTCTTCAAAAACCTTTATTTCTTAGTTCCAATGTCTGCCGGTTGTACAATCACGAAAAACATCCGTACTTTAAAATATATACATTTATGTTTGTATTTATCAAAGAGACTCCAGAGATGATCTTTAACAGCGGAAGAGTAGTGTTGGTCGGATAATTGAAAACACAAAGAAAATAAATATTAAGTATTAATGGAATTAAGAATAATCTTCGACGGAATGTTTTTTCTCTGAAACATTTTTAAATTGCGTTGGACTAAAAAATCTTATGAAAATAACCAAAGGAAAATAATCTCTACCATCCTTCCAAATTTATATTTTTAATAAGATAAAATTTTTAACCATCAAATTTATTTGATGTATTCCAACAACTCCATTTCCTTATCTCAGAAGTAGTTCAAAATGAGGTTCTTACGAAACTTTATTATTCCTACATATGCGAACATCTTGAAGAACCCTGTTACTACCTGTTTATTCTCCAAGGCAAAATATTACACAGGTAGTTGTTATCCCTTGCTTAAATATTTTATTATGATATTCAACCTTCGACGAAATGGCTTCACAATCACGGTACTAAAATTCAGCTTCTACTAAACATTCTATACATACCCGCATACACCCTTCTCCAACTTATAGGGTTAGCGCTATATGTGTATTGTGAGCATTTTTACATCATGTGGAACGTGATTCAAAGGGAGCAAGTTCAAAATGAAAAATTGAAAGGTTTTTGGTTCAGTACAAGAGGTACATTCTCTACGTTCAATCTGATCTGGTATAAAAATATCTATTAAAAATTTCTTTTTAAATTGCCATGTGTCAAAATTTTAATGCCATGTAGGCAAAAAGAAGCTTAGCATTGTTCTGTATAGGAAAAGCATCAAATCTAATGTTCTATGTTTTTCGGTTTTTGACCAAGGTCTATCATTTTAGTCATCCGCTTATTTTGAATCATTGTTTCAATTCAGTTTTGGTTTTCCAGTTAGCGCCTTAAAAATATAACATCCATGGCGATGGCCACTTATTTTAATATCAGGATTCCACAAAGCAAAATTCTACAACCCACATCTACTTGGCACCTTAGGCGGTTTTTATTCTGTTTCAAGATTCTGAGACGCAGTACTATTTAAATTTGTTTACGAAATGTAGAAGGGAATGAGCCAAAACAAGCCCTTATGAAGCAAATAAACTCAACATTTTTCCTAGCCACCTTTTTGAAACACTAAATCGTCGCAAATGTCCCTTACTTTAATAGAATTTCATATTACCTTAGATTTCCAACTAAAGATTTGTAACTCGGCAACTTTACATAGGTAGGCACTTATGTAACTCAAAACCATATTTTTGTTGTTTTTATTCTTCTTTTCACGTTCATAAATTGTCGGGCCATAAAATAAATCTATTGTTATTTCATACCAACCACTAGCTATAATTCGTTGCCATGTTTATTCCTGTTGGTTTTTTACAAGTACATACATAGCTCATGGGGTGTGGTTTTTCTAGGTCTTGACAACGGATGCGTCTGTTTACATACTGCGTGGCAGGCCGGATCACGAGAGACTGGTTGATGGGGACTTTTCGACCTCTCTAGCCGAACTCTCTCGGCCATCGTCTTGTAGCGCAGTAGGAGAGATGAATTCATACGTCCGTCCATCTTGGACCCACTGACCCCCAGATTTTTACCCACGGAACTTCTTCTCCTTCCTTTCCTGGAAAAGACCCTTCACACAACATCCTCAAAGATGACATAGGCCCTGAGAGAAATTATTTTCCGTGGGACCTCCTTAAAAAGCTAATGTAAAAAACTACAAATTCCTTCCAAAAAAATACAACATCTGAAAATGAAAGTAATATATTTTTGTTACCAATGTATTTTTCAATCACAACGCACACCCTGAATACTGTGTTATCGGATGATGTTGTTGTACGGAAGTACAGGATCGACCTTTAGCTTCGACATAGTATGGTACCTACCTTTAGTGATTCTACATCACTGAACACGTATTGCGGGCTTTTTCACACCATTTTTTATCATATTTATAGGAAATTTTCTTGGAAAGACAGAAAGTAATCTGAAGCTGATATCAAAACAGATCGAATAAATTAGCACAGTAAAGAAAAAAATGCCAAAAGTGTGTGCTTTTACCACTCATCCAAAAAAAAACGAAAATTAAGGCTGTTATAAAAAATAAGAAAAAACCTAATCAAATTCAAACTACCTATGTGCTTGGGGCTATTTTCGCGTTTATCTTCATTCTATTTGTGATTGATTTGATTTCAACGTAGAACGTGTTTAACAGTGGCGTGCAGTAAAAAGAATACTAAAAAGTATTAAAATTCATATTATATAATGTACAAATATGTAAGAAAATTGTTTGCCCAGGATACATGATACATTACAACAATCAGTAAAGATTTCAATAAAATGGACATTTTCAAATATTCACTGTATGAATTATTATTCTTTCCCACACATAATAACGTTTTTTAAATTATTAAAAACATTTTTTTTAAACCAAGTACTTCACTTGAACAATTAAATAATACGTACTACGCAATAGCATCTTGACTTCGAAATGAAATTCCGAGTTGAAATAAAAACACTTAGGACGGGTTGTTTCACAAAATTTGAACAATTCATCAAATTTCAAAATGGATTTTCAAGTTCTATCCAAGTTCTATTATTATTTCAGTTTTGTGTATCAGCTGGCCAATAATGATAAAATAACACAGCACGAATAAAATATTCACATCTTTCCTATCTTTGCAGAATCTGGGGCTTTGCCTCTAAGAAACTGATAGCTGACCTGCAGGTGGTCCAAAACAGAGCTCTCAGAAATATTCCTCGTCATCCATGGGACACACATGTCAAGGACATATATTCAATTTCCGGTATCCTTTCAATTACAGTCCTTTCCAAACATGAAATCACCACCATCATCCTACAAATTACCCAACAATCAACCCACACTAACATCAAACTTCTTAACAATCAAGACATCCACAACCACAATAGTTGGAATTAATAATACTCTAATACACACTACGAAATATGGAATAAAATCTCTTAACTATATTGCCTACACACTCTATAACTTTCTTCCAGATATGTATAAAAACATCCAGCATAATCCAAAAATTCAAAGTAAGGCTTTAAGAGAATATTTTTCAGAACATATAAAAACGAAAATACGTAATTTTTGTCGTGTTGTTTATTTTGTTTATTTCTCTCTCCGTTTCTATTCCCTGTATTTGTAACCGAGCATAATATATTTTTACTAATGTATTAGTGGGTAAGTACCTTCTTTTAAATTCCTACATTGACTCTGTGTTTATGTGTATATCCCTGTCTGTTTCCCTTTTTGTTTCTTCTTGTTTGTTCTACTTAACCTCCCTTTTTCTATTTGTATACTATTTTGTATTTGAAACTTATAATTATGATATTTTTCTATTCTTGTACTGTTTCGTATGTGAAACTTATAATTTTAAAATAAAAATACCAATTTAAAATTTTACCCATTAACGTCCATCTATGTATTGTAAGTTCCTCTCGTCCTACAGTGAGTTTTGTTACTGATCGGGATTTCTCTAGTAAGAAATAAAAATAATAAAAATAAAATTAAAAAATAACCTTCACAGAACTTGAAACTAGGCGTTTAAGGTGAAATAGATAAACTTGAATTGAAATTTGGCATTTTTGAGGTCAGTTTTATCGTATGGAAACTTTTCTAGAAAAAAACACAAATTGATTTTGAAAGATCGTTATTTTATCTAGTAAAACAAGATGTTAAATTTTGAAAAATAATATTGTTTTCATATCATAATAAAGTATTACCGTTGGACGTTGCGCAGATTTGTTGAATTTTCAAAGGTGAATTTGTATTATACAACAAATATTTCAAATCATATAATAATACAGTATAAACAATCAAAAAATTATCTACCTAAAGTATGTATAAGAATTTTTGTTATTTCAAATAATATTACTAATAAATAAATCCGAACACTCGTTTTGTGACGAAAATTCCTCAATTTGACTATTTATTTATGGTCTTACAAATTGGTATAGTTTTTTTACAAAAATAATTTACCAAGACATTATTGAAACATTAGAAATAATTTATGACCAAAAAATATATTCTTAAAGTATATAATAGTAATTAATTTCGATTCGCGGTTTGTGCATTTTTATTAACTAGGCGCAAGACAAAATTTTGTCATTCTCCGCCACGACCGGGCGGCGTGCGGATATATAGTCCACGCCGGTCTAGTTAATAACATTTTAAAGAAATTCCTCACTTAAAAATGGGGAGGAAAATACCCTTGGAACAAAATTTTTATTAGAAAACACAAATTACGACATCAAAAACGTAGATGGGAGATATATTTACAAAAAAAAATAAAGGTTAGTGATATTTAATTATCCGTGTACATTTTACGTACTTATATGCTACAGGGTCGTTCGAAAGAATCAGTCAGAATAAGCACATATTTTTTTAAACATTTGGCGATAATTTTGTGTTGTTTAATTTCCAGGGAAAAGAATCAACTATGGGAACTATCAGGAGTTTATGTCTGTCATCGATTTTTCATGTATAAATGTTAAAACTTATGCCAAAGTACGTGAATCTGTTTGTGATTGGTGGTAAAAAAGTGCCACGAACCAAATGAATTTTGATTCGTGATGTGCGATTCAAAACATTTTATTGTTCATAATTTCTATTTTATTGTCCAATTCACTATTACATTGGTATAATTCAACATATTTAATATTTTTTGAGTTACTTTTTGTCAGTTTCAAAGTGTCATATTGTGAATTGAGCTTCTTGTTTTAGGAAAAAAGACGAGATTATTTTTGACCTACTAATCTATGATTTTTCAATAGAAATTTACCTCGTGAATTTAATAACATTTCGAAAATTAGACGAGTCAGGTCGCTCCGTTAACCATGAAAACAAATATATGAAAGCGATACAATATTATGCAATCGCATAACTACATATGTAGTTCGGTACCGTAGAAAATAGTTGGAAATAAAACCTAGTTTTAATATATATACTACTTCAGTTTTAAGGAATAAACCCTCTTTTCAATTTCATACGTATCAAATCAAGTAATACTTTAAAGATAAGTATTAGAAATAAAACTTACCGGTAATACCTTTCGGACAAACGAATAAATATGTAAAACAAAAGATTTTTACTCACTTTTGGAAAACCTACGTAAAATAAATTTAAAAAAAAAAACGAATTAAACAAATATTTGAATTTTTTTTAAATGTATTTTCATATACCTACATATTTTATGTCTACCATGTCAACGCACTGCATTTGTATTTATTTATGTTGACGCACTCCGGCGTATAATTTACAAATATGTACGTTACTACTTATTAGGAAGAAAGCTACAACCGAGAATTCAACAAAAATAATTGTTATTTCATCGGAACCATGCTGTAGTTTTCGTCAGCCGCGCAGGTGTACGGCTTGCAGTGGAATGAATTCGGTATTTCTGTCTCGTTCTAAAAAAACGTCCGATCGCGAGACCGTCTTTTAACTGAAATTTGAATTCTCGTCCTCTGGTTAAGACGCTTTATGTTGATTTTCTGTGAGAATTCTCAAGAAGATGTTCTGTGAGGAATCTATTCAAGTTTTGTTATTATATCATTATTGGCTAGTTATTTCTTAAAACTGAACTTGAATGGAACCTTCACAAAACTTGTAAATCAAAATTTTTAATGAACTGTTCAAATTCTGTAAGACAACCAGTCCTTGGAATATTTAGATAGCGAACGCTGTGCTAATTACGACACGCTAAAGCTTCCCGGTTGAGAGGTTTTGCTGCGTCGTCTGAATTAACAATCAAACGGATTCTGCTAAATATTTTCTGATTTAGTTGCATTGATCTCAAAACAACCCTGGCATAAAAATCTTTGTATATTCATGACTAGCCAAAGCTTACCGTTCTAAGGTTTATGAAAAACTAGATATTCTACTTCATAGTAACTAGTTGCGATACGTATGTATTTGTATCTACGGGCTATTCATTTTAAATAGTGCACATTTGAATGTATTTGTGCACACCGAGAATGGATCAAATTGGTTCGAAATACGCAGTTTGGAACACTCGCCTTCAGTCCTATCTTACCTCGTAGTTATCCTACGGTACAATACAGCACTACACAAGCAAAGATATCTTTAAAATGATTTTACTGTACCTGAGTAGATAATATATTTGTAAGCTTTTATAGTTCAGTAGAATATTTCAAGATAAGAATATGAAGGTAACAGTTGGGTTAGGTGAAAAATTCATACATTATTCCGTGTCACTTATAAAGCTGTGAGAATAAAGTCACGAAAGCATATGGTACAAACACCTAAAATGTAATCAACCGGATCCTCTTTACGTTTCAAAAAACAAACGTGATATACTTCGGAGCGGGGCCCGGCGTAAATAGGTACTTAATGGAATAAAGTCGGAGATTTTGCCGTAAAACTAATCCTTTGTCATGTCACACATAAGCCTGTAATTATATTGAAAGTTTAAAAGGTTTTGCTTTGTGTAATACGAGAGGCGGGAGTCAATTCTGCCCGGCCAAAGCAGCAATTAGCGCAGAGGGTGTTATATAAAATACTGGAAGCAAAATTAAAGATTTTCTGAGGCATAATCTCACCATGAAGAAAATATTTTTGAGTTTTTTAATAAGTTAATTTATTATAATTTTAGGGTAGATTTTTCCTGAAAATGTTTTATTTCTATAAATATCTAACAAAAATTTTAACTATTTAAAGTCAACGGAACTATGGCAATCGAATTCAAGATGGAATAATAATGATTGGATGATTTGAATAACGATGTTTTTGTAAAAAAATCACCTTAACGTCACTACATGACTTAGACTAGACTGTATCTAATTTTACTATTGATAAAAAGATACAGAAAACCTACTTTCCTTTTAGGTCACAGATAAATACTGTTATTAATATTTTTTTTTATTATTTTTTTTTTTTTTTATTAATATCAATAGCAAAATTTGTACATTATGTAGGTTTAAAGTATAATATAAGTATATTTTTTGTATTTTTTTCACAGTCCTCCTCACTGGGGTTTCCTGTTCTGAGGCGGCCTGTAGTTTTTCTTAAATTTTTGTATTTAGTTTTGAATTGTCTTTACATTGTCTTCATAATGTTTGTAAGTTGATTATTACTTTGATCTCTAAGCCATGTTTTGACTTTTGTTTTAAATATACTCATTTCGTTTATTTTTTTGGTTTCATTTGGTAGAGCATTGAACAATTTTATAGCATGGAATTTATTATTTCTCTGTCCAAAGGATGTGTTCAAACTGGGAGTAATCAGGATATTTTCGCTTTTTGCCCTGGTTGTGTATTTATGTTGGGCATTGGAGTATTCGGATATGTTTTTTTTCAGTTTAAATAAAATATTTTTTGAATATAGTTTCTGTACATTGTAAACATTGAAGTTTTTGAATATTTCTTCTGTCGGAGTTCTAAGCGGAACTTTCAGTATAGTCTTTAATACTTCTTTTTGTGCTATATTGAGCCGCTCTGTGTGAGTGCTCAAGGCAGACCCCCATCCAGTTATTCCGTACTCTATTTGTGATTGACACAAAGCATAGTATACTTTTTTAATATCGTTTATATTGAGGATATTGCGAATGTTTCTAAAGAAGTATATGTACCTGGTTAGTTTTTTTGTAATTACATCTATATGTGAGTTCCAACGGAGATTATCATCAATTTCAATTCCAAGATATTTGATGCTTTTGGAATGTGCTATAGTGGGACAGAGGCATGATAAGCCTTGATTTTTTTGATAAATTCCTTGGCATGAATGTAATTTGAGATTAAGGTCCTCTGACGGCTGCCCTCTGGCTGTTTTAGAAAATGTCAGATATTTTGTTTTATTGACATTAAGCGTCCGGGAGTTTCTTTTAAGCCAGTTTTGCAGGAGACCAAGTCCGTGTTCAGCTTCTTTGTAGGTATTTATCCAATCTTTTTCTTTAAATAAAATTACTGTGTCATCAGCAAAACTAATGATTTTTCCTCTTGTTTCTAGGTTACAGATATCATTAATGTATATTAAAAATAATATCGGACCTAGTACGCTTCCTTGTGGTACTCCATGGTTGATTAGGAGAGGTTTGCTTTTTCTCTTGTTAATTTGGACGCTCTGTGTACGCTCCGTCATATAGCTTTTTAGTAAGTTTAGTGTTGTACATGACATACCAATTTTTTGAAGTTTTGAAAAAAGTATTTTGTGATCTATTGTGTCAAAAGCCTTTTGTAAGTCTATGAAGATTGCCAAAGTTTTTTCTCCACTGTCTAAACTTTTAGTGATCATATCGGTAATTTTTTCTATGGCGTCACTAGTACTTAAGTTCTCCCTAAATCCATACTGAGTTTTTGATAATTTTTTATTGTCTTCTAAGTAGGATAAGAGTTGTTTTTTTAGTGTTCTTTCCAATATTTTTGAAAATGCATTTAGTCGGTATTGGTCGGTAATTGGTCGGTAATTGTTTATGTCATTTTTACATCTTTGTTTAAATATTGGTATAACAATCGCTTTTTTGAGGGCTGTAGGGAATATGCTATTCGTTATAGACATGTTGACTAAGTATGTAAGTGGTTCGATAAGTTCTTTACAGAGATATTTTATTGCGTTGGTTGAGATTGTGTCCTCCCCCGAAGAAATATTTGATTTTAAAGAAGAAATTGTGTTTTTGATATCGTCAGCTGTAATTTGTTTAAAATTGAGCTGATTTCCTTGCTCAGGTGGTTCGTTTATTTGTACATCTTCATTACATTTTGTAACTTGCTTTGCTAGATTTGATCCTATATTTATGAAAAAATTATTGACGTATTCAAGTATTTGGTCAGGATTATCAGCGTATGTCCTGGGAACATTGTTTATATTCAGCACGTCAATTGATGTAACGTTGGCAGATTTAGAACTGGTTATTTCATTTATTATTTGCCACATTTTCCTGGGATTTTGTTTACAATCTACAATTTTTTTCTTATAGTAGGTTTCTTTTGTACACATAATAACTTTTTTGCAAATGTTTCTATATCTTTTGTAGTATCTTAACATGTGTATATCGTATGGAATTTTTTTAAGTTTCTTGTGTAACTCGTCTCTTTTTCTTATGCAGTTTATAACATTCTGTGTAATCCATGGTTTAATATGTACATTTTTGTTTGAGATTTTCTTATTAATTTTTGTGGTATTAGATAGTATATTATTCTGAAGAAGTTCTATGAAATAATTCCATGCATCATTTGTATTGTTCATACTTTGCAGTTTTTTCCAATCGGTACATTGTAGATTATGTTTAATGATATTCCAGTTGATTTCTGTTTTTTCTGTTGTTAATGGTTTTTTCTTCATTTTATTTGACTTGTTTATTTTTATTGAAAGCATAGTTGTATAATGATCGGTTATAGTTGAATTAAATACAACAGTTTGAGTAATGTCTTTTGTTTTACTCATTATATGGTCTATGCAACTTTCACTGTTGTCCACTTTTCGAGTAGGAACATTTATTAAGCTTTCCAGTCCATGGGATGCTAGCATCTGCAGATATTGAATTCGCTTAGGGTGTCCATTTTCTAAAATATTTATATTTACATCTCCAATAATAAATATGTTTTTCGTTTCTTTAAGAAGGCAGAGTTCCTCGTCTACGGATTTAAGGAATGGGTCGATGTTTCTTGTTGAGGGCGATCGATAGATTGCTAATATAGCTTTTTCTTTACTGATTTTAATTTTTAAACAATTGGCATTTGTGATAATAATTTCTTCAACTTCGGCTTTTATTTCGTTTTTAATGTATATAATTACACCATCATTTTGTTTTTTGTTATTCATACTTGAGTAGGTTGTATATCCAGCAATTTCCAATTTCATGTATTTATGATTTATCCAACATTCAGTAAGTATTATTATTTGAAAATTAACTTTTAAATATTTCAATAAAATTTGCAATTCATCAAAATTTTTTCTTATGCTTCTTATGTTTTTGTGTAGTATATTGAAAGAGTTGTTATTTAAATTCGATAGATCATTTGGTTCCGAGGTTAATCAGCCATTTTTATATTTTTTTTCGTAATCGTTTTTGTGCCCTTTTGTTATACAATATTTTTTATATCATCTACATGTTTTATATAAATTATTTTTTCGGTTGGCATTCTTCGCGTCATTATTTTTCCATCTTTGAACCAAACGTGGGAGAACATTTTTTCATTGGCAGATTTTTTCGTTTTCCAGAGCAGTTCCCTTTGATATGGGCTCAATTCCTCTGCAATATAGATTGGTTCGGTGGAGATATCTTTTATAGCTGCATAATTAATATTTTTCCTTTTAGAAAGAAGATTGTCTCTTGTCTTTTTTTCCGCAAATTCCACTAGCAGTTTCGGTGGCGCATTGTTCCTTCTATCATGTGTCCTTTTTATATCAATTATATCATTGTGCTGGATTTCCATTCCTGCCGCCGCCGCAACTCTTTTTACTATCTCCATCTGCTGCTCTCCATTTTTTTGGGGAATGCCCGCTATTTCTAAGAAATTAGACCGAGATTTGTATTCGAGGTCTGAAATTTTTATTTCAAGTTGTTTAATAATGATATTCTTTTCCTGGTGTTCCTTTTTTATGTTTTCAAAATCATTTTCAATTTTTTTATTTTGTAGAATTGTTATTTCTAGTTTTTTTATTAGTTCATCGTACTGACTACTCATAAAATCAATGCTTTTTTGAGTGTCCTGGGTTTGTTTTTCAATTTTTGATATAATTTCTTTTTTCATGGATTCAAATTTTTTTCAATAATCTGTATAATTTTATCAATGTTAAATTTTTCTTCGGTTTCCGTTATAACTCCCTTTCCTCTTGTATTTGCCATTTTCTATTTTTATTTTTTTTTATTTTTTTGGTTTATTAATTATATTTTTATTAATGTTGGAACAAAAATGCCCCTAAGTATATATTAATTTATGTAAATTGTCTATGGCGAAATAGTTTTGTATTGTCTATGGTTATTGTATGTTTTCACCAAAGTTGATTTTGGGTTACAATGACAATACTCTTTTTGCATTTCAATTTACAAATGATTAATTTCACTGCCACCGTCACAAATACTGCCACTTTGTCTAGCGTATCACTATATATTGTCTTTTTTAAGCGGGTTATGTTATTAGGTTGTTTTATTGACACTATATTGATATTATTTACGGTGCTGTCAAAAACGGCTATTGAGTCAAATCATAGACAATTGACGATTGTTGTAATAATTATAATGTTGTTAATAATAATAATGTTGTTTAATTTTGAAGAAGATACCAATTTGCACGCTGAAGACTCTAGGTATATTGAAAACACTGGATTTCAAGCTTTAACATTTACTATTTTACCCTACATTACTATTGATTAATTAAAAGATTAGTGACGAAACAGATTTTATATCATGTTTAAATACTGGAAAATGTAAAACTCTTTATTTATACTGTGAGGCTGAAGTTTAGTGTATAGGAGAAAGAGATGAGAATGGGGAAGGTTTGTAAAACCTGACTATTAACACTTGGTAAACAATAGCAAAACCATTTATAGTAACGCGCAAGGTTTTGTTTCTGAATTATAATATGTTTCATCATGGAAAATTTTCCATGTTTTTACGGGATTTAAGATTTTCAATGAGCTACCGAGAGATGTTAAAAAAGCAGTGTCCTATTAAGGACACTGCTTTTTTAACATTTTTTTAAACTTTTTTTCTTTGATATTAATCAAAGAAATAAGTTGGTAAAATTTTTATACTAGATATAAAAATTTAATTTTTTATAACTAAATAAAAACATGCAAAAAAAAGTGATACTGAGAGTATCTTCCACTATCACAATATTTATAACATAACCTGGTTTAATTGACTTCTGAGAAAGCCTAAAAATTATTGTACAAAAAATAGTTAAAATAGTAACAGTAATAGTTAAAATAACCATTACTATTGAAAGTGGTGAAGATACGTACGTAATATTAGTGAGTTCTCCGAATAGTATTTAATTTTTTTTTCTCTAAGATGGGTTGGGGTCCCATAGTCCCGATCTGACTCCCTCGGGGGTGCTTGTCTTGCAGAGCTTCCGGTCCCTACATTTCTACGGTAGATACAGCCTCCTCACTACTCCTTCATAATACGCCTAGTATTCAGTATTTGAACCTTTGACATAAAAAGAACGCTTCTGAAGCACACAAAATACGGTGGTTAATATGTTCGAGTATAACAACCGATATTTAATAGTATATTTTTTTTAATGATAAACTAATTTTTCTAAGACAAGGTTTTTTATGAATAGCACAAACGATAATAAATTATTATAAGCAATAATTAGTCGCCTGTAATATCAATACAAATTGAAAATATTTCACGAGTAAAAATAAATCCCGTTAAAAAATAAAGTTGGTTGTTTACAGGTGGAAAAAATATAAAAAGCAGTAATTGTTTATTGATGAACTAATACATATTGAATTATTTGGCGGGTTGGAAATAAGCCGACGCAGCACAGTGGTTCAGAGCGTCTGTCCGGACTTTAGAAAGCGCGGGTTCAATTTCCGTCGGCGGCATTTATTTTTACCCCGGAGATATTTTTAATTCGTATTGATATTTAAAATTTGTAAAGTGTATTGAGAGGGTTTTCTCTTGGGGTAAATAACCTAGCCGAATGTAATGTTTTAAAGACCCATGTCAATCAGACTCATGTCTGATTACGTCTAAAAGGGATCGAAATGACAATCTAGTCTCGTTCAACGGAAGCAATCTTCCCAACATGCCTTCCATCGAAGCAAAGTTAGACTCTCAGAAGCTGGGTGAATTGTGAGGAGCCCGCAGATACTCTAATGGTACACAACTGCTGATCCTGCAGCCACCTCTAGACTGGAGCCCAAAAATACCAGAAAAAAAGCCGTTTGTTAGATTCCCCTCTCTTAACAAGCAAATTCCAAAGAGCACAGGCGTTAGGAAGGCATGCTTTCCTTGTTCTACGAATATTACAATTGAAGGTGCTCCGAGGAACAGTCATTGATCCCCTCGGCACCCGTGCATAATCGGGAAGCATACCAAACGCGCGCCCAACATACGTACACTGTTGACATTTTTCACATGAGAACGGGTCGCTTTTACGACTCGTTCTTGAGTTCAGCAGCTCGGCTTTAGAACGATTTGCCGGCCAATGTGTTTCCTCCCTCCTACAACATGGGTCTCTTTAAGGCCCATGTTCACTCCTTTGTCTCCTCAAAAAGACCCTCCACTCCACGCAGCATCCCCATAGATGACATAGGCTCTGAGTAAAATTATTTTCCTCAGGGTCTCCTGTATGAGGTTATATATATATATATATATATATATATATATATACATATATAAAATATATTATATTATGTTATTTCATTCCAAGACACATATAAAATATTATTGTTTTTGTTTTATTTCTACCAAAAAAAAGCCTGAAGCAAACATCACATCGCATTCGATAGGTATCAAGTCACTGGTATAATCCATTTTCCGGAAAGAATAAAATACTATCCCAGGCACTATTAAAACAGTTTTCCGACAGCAGAATGAAGGATCACATAAATTTATACTGCCACTTTTGCTTCCATGAAACAAGCCTTCGTGCCATGGCAGCCTTCCTGACAAACAAGCAATAATGTGAAATCAGAGCCGATAACTAATTTACTCGGACGATGAAAAACCTGTCATTATGGGAAGCACTCCAACGAGACATAGATGGATGTCCCGCCCTCGACGCGACTTTTTCATCGGGGTTGGTAATCTTTACACTGTTTTAAAGAAAAAAAGCGACATTTTATAAAAGTGATATAAGTAGGTAGCGAGTTTGTTATAAAGTTTGAAGTTGATATTTTGTGTTCATAATGAGAACTTATGCTGTGACTTTCCGTTAATAGGAAATGAAACATATTTTTGGGTCAAGTTAGTCGCTAATTATTTGAAATTAAAATAATTATATAATGCCTGTAAAGTTGATTATATATAGCCTGTTGGATCTGTTGACTGTGGTGACGTCCTTGAGAAAAAAAAGACATTCCGAAATTTTTTTTCCAAAGCTGCCAGAGAAGCTGGACACTTCAAATAAAAAGTATTTTCTAAACTTATGTTTAGCGCAACAATAATTAACATATTCTTCATACAGTGTTGAAACCGCTTATAAAAATTTAATCATTTTTTTGTATCGAGGTTAACAGGTAAAAGTGTTTTTTTATCTTTTTAGAATGTGATATAATATGAAAAAATCTCTGGAAATGTATACTTTGAAATTCTAAGAAATGATAATTCCTCCGTCGTGAAGTAAAAATCAAAACATAAGTATAAGAGGCCACATTATAGTGATTTGTTTTGGGGGTATTATGCCGTATTACGCTACCTAGTTCTTTAGCCAACGTTTTGGACAGCATTGCAGTGTCTATCACCAGGGCAGATATATAATAATGAAAATCTCAAATCATACCTAAAAGGCCACAGTAAAATAATTTATTTGTTAAAACATTGAAAAGTTACCTACATTATTATCTTATATTTCCGTGAAAATTTATTCTTTCAACTTACATAGAGTTTTTAATATGAATCAATTTTTTAGATGTTGAAAAGCAAGTTACACAAAGACTTTAATATCTATAGGAAGTTTTCCAAAACACACCCATGAATTTATTATTCCTGCCTTTTTTAGGCAATACAGCAATGGTTATCATTTATAAGGTGAACTACGAGTCCCATTACCGGACCACGCATCAGGGGCTCTCAACCCACCTGATACTCCTCCACTCGGCTCTAGAGACCGACGAGCGCTACAGCGAACGCTCAAGAAAATTGTTTTCAAATCCCACTAGGATTCCTATGGTAAAAATAAATTCTATCAACAATGTATTATATTTATCTTAAAGTTGATGGAAGTTCTATACAAAGATGAAATAGAATTATAATTACATGAATTATACTAATTAGTTTTAGTACTTATTTTTATATCGTCTTCAATGGTTACCTGGAAAACTTTTTGTGGTTTGTACTTTTTAATGTCAAACCGCACAAGAGTTCCAACTGCTCCCAGTCGTCTGGAGCGAGTGAGTTTATGACATCCCCAATCGGGAAATGGAGGCTGAAGGTAGTGGGAAGGGAAAGGATATGGAGGAGGAAAGTGGGGAAGTACCTGGCTATTCAGATCTGATCACCAAATTCAGTCAAATCCATTTCAAGCAAACTTTCAATTCTGAATGGTGGTCTTACACGAGGACGACACTGCGAGTATCTTTCACTCTGGAACGTGCCGCAAATATACCTAATATTATTTTAAATTAGTAATTTGTGAAATGACACAAATTAATCAAATAAATTTTACTGCGCTCGCCGGGATTTGAACCCGTAACCTCCAGCTTGCTAGTCGAGAGTCTTACCCGTCGACCACAGAGGCCAATGAAGCAAAACATTTATTTTTTTATTTATAATATCACATTTAAGTACAATATAAATCTGTTTTGAAGCTCGAAAAGAAATAAATAATTTAATTAAATAGATTTTAAAAATAAATAACACATTTATTTAACATTGAATCAAATTAAAAATGAATATAAAGAAGATAACAATATAGTGTTAAATATTATGTTTAGGGTCCAACTAGATGCCAGATAATCTATTTATAAGACGACTTTTTACATTAGATTTCGAAAAAACCACCCTTATCCTCTTTAAACAGAATTCGATACTTCTTTATGAAATTTCGCTCACTTGTCTTTTCAAATAAGAGTAAAATTAATATCTACATCTCTGATGTCGTAAATATCTTCGTGAAGCCCGCGGAACTTCAACTAGCTATTTAAAAAAATAATTGTTTTGCATTCATAGTAATAGGAGTAACCCTAGGTCAGTAAATTTGTAGTTAATTAATAGTTAGTTAAAAAAAACTATATTTTGGACGATAAGTTCAACAAAATTGATAGAAATAATCATTAAAAGTAATATAGAAATAATCATTAAAAGTAAGAAATGTCTATGAATGTCACTTATTTCGACGATAAGTGACATTCATCGATATTTCTTACTTTTAATGATTATTTATTTTAATTAACTACAAATTTAATGGTTTATTAAAACTGCTAAAATGCTTCAATCTGCAAGTCATCAAACGTGGTAGTTTGTTGGTAGTTAATTAGTTTTAGTTTTCCTACATAATGTTCTCAACTTACATGATTATAATACATAATTGGATAATTTGTATAGCGCCGTTTTTTTATTAGATCATCTTAACATTATATTTGTATTTCCTATGGGAAAGGCGTAAGCCGGTCAATAAAAATATATTTTTCATGACAAAAATCAATTTTTTGAAATTTTATTCATTTATATTATACACCCATAAGCAGTTTTACAAACATATGATATAAATAATAATTTTGTGGAATAGTTATCACGAAGTAAAATTTGTATTACCCACACAGAGGTTATTATTATTATTGAGGTATGTTATTACAGCCTACAAGCCTTATAGCCTATAAGTCTACACATCTAAAGTATTGCCAACTGCTACAATCTAGGTACAATGCATGTAGTAAATTTAAGTGTTTTTTTCGATGTAAACAAATACTTTGGGGTGTGGCATAATATATTAAATGAAAAGACACACTTTGTAATACAGCACTATTTAATGAATTAATAACTGATAGTCAACCAAATTAATAGCACTGATGTAGCTTGAGATAAGCGAAACCTGGTTGGCTGTAAGTTAATAATTTGATAAAAAAGTGCTGTATTACAAAGCGTGTTTTTACATTTTGTTTACGTCAGATGGAAAGGCTGAAACTCCGTTAATGGAGGACTGAACCTAATGTGATGTGTGGCAATAATACATGGATTGCTGTAGAAGTGAGATCCTCGAGACATATGTGTGGTAAAATCACGTATGATTGTGTAAGAAATGTGGAGATTAGCAAAGAATGCATGCTGCTGTAAGCTTAATAAGTAAGATTAAGAAAGGGATGCATAGGTGGTTTGGGTATGTAGAAAAAAAAAACGAAGAAAAGAGTGTAGGGAGAATATATAACAAAATGTGTATTGTAGGAGAAGTCGGGGACGCCCGAGGAAGGCATGAACCAGAGTCTTGAGTCGGGTCATGTTTAAAGTCGGAATAACAAAAGAATATGTATGAGACAATATATGGAGCATATGAACGAATATGAATGAAGCGAGGATTTTAAAACAACTGGCCCATATTGATATGGTAACAGAACTTTAATAGTACTTTCACAGAACTTGAAAATTAAGTTTGATATTTGAAAAACTGTCTGAAAATTTTGTGAAACATCTAGCCCTTGATAATTATCCAGCGAACTAATTGCTTTTCTGTGAATTGAATGTTGCTTAGTAGTTATCCAACAATTCTAAAAAGTTGGTTTTTCAGAATTTGTAAGTATCAACACAATGGAAATAAGAATTCCTAGAATGATTGTTTTTTTGGTAATGTGTATTTCTTCTTCACCCGAGGTGTATTTTATCGAAATTAACCCTCCAATCTCTGAAGCATCAGTTAGTAAGTTGGGCTGCGTTAGAAAAGATTTGCAATAAAATTTTTGGGCTAATACTTTAAAGATTATAAATCAATCTGGAAGGAAGCGAAGTTTTCTGATGAGCGTGAAAGTTTCCATTTTGACGTAATAACGCAACCAATTTGCTTAGGAATTCTAAAGCCCGTATCAACAATGCTGTTATCTCTTTACATCACATGAGACGACTATACTAAATACGTATTATATGCATCTTGTCGCTTCCTTGGTGTTTACACATTATTACTAAGGCTTTGTCTGTTGTTGCCGGCAGATGCTTCCTTGATTTAAATCTCACCGTTACACATGTTTGAGTTGACGAACTTTTACATTTAAATAACTATGTAAATTTTGCTTTAGTGAATTGCTTACTTTTTGGAAAATGTTTCTGAAGAAAGGCCGCATTTCAGAAAGTACGAGTAGATTTTTCTAAGCAAAACGAAGAAGTAATAAATGAATTTTAAAATTCATCGTGACTTCGGTTTTCAAAACTACGATCAAGAGGAAGTTTATATTAAAAAAACTGCGTCAAACCGATACAGTTTTTCAAAGATATTTTATGGTACCCAATACCCGATTTTCCAAGAAAAGGGAAAATGTATCCGCAAATATTGCGCAAACATTTTTACTTCTTCAACATCTCATAACAATAGATTTTTTGCTTCATACATAAATAGTTGGAGTGATTATTATGATTAAACGTCACCACATAATAGGATAAAGCGTGAAAAATCTCTATTTCGCTATAAGGTTGCATTTATTGCATTGCAGCTCTTGGACCCTACAGATTTACACATAAGATGAGTAAAAAAATCTTTTATTTTTTCTATATATAATGATTTCAAAATACATACTCATTAGTAATTTAGTATTATTCGGCAGCACAAACTTCATTACCAAATAATTGCGGGAGCTATCGTAACCCAAACAGTAGTATTAATTTGTCATTAGTGTTTTCCTTTGAGACCGCGCACCGTTCGATAATTGATTTCATTCCGCTCGCAGGAGTCATCCGCCCTTCAAATGACTCGCCGTATCATGAACGTATTGTATTGTATTGCCGGGGACTAATTGAAAAGCAAAACTGTTTGCTTTAAACCGCGTCATATGGAAGCAGGGGCACAATAGGGGCGGCTAGCGGCGGTGTTACTAGGCGGCAGGCGGCAGCGCTAACCGCCGACGACCATCCGGGTCCCACAAACGGCCCCAAACACACCCACTCTCGTTAAATGCTCATTAGTGGGTGAGAAGCACTGCTTTTACCGCTTTCCACGCCGGAACTAAATCACGCATTTGCTAATTGCTCATGAAACAAAACTTTCTTTTTTAATGCGCTTTCGTATTTATTTATAATTAAGGCTGGAGTGTAGGAACCCGGCGAGAGAGATTGATGTTTTGTGTTAATGATCGACGTTTATGAAGGTCAGCGCAACCCTTTACTTGCCTTGGACCTCGGAGGCTGTTTACCCCGAACACCCCTAAATCAGCGAGAGACTTTTATAGCCTTTTTCTAGAATAAATCAAGACTTGTCAACGTAAGGATAAACATAAAAATGATGATCGATTTTATATTCTAACTCTTTCATGCTAAACATTTCCGTTTCCTTTAACTATGTATTTGTGATGATGGCATTTATTGGACCTTTTAAAATACTAATTTTTAATAATTTTTAATAATTTTTTTTATCAAATTCCTTAATCTTTTTAAAAATTATAATATGTTTTGGCATTCTCTCGGTCAACACCACAACAAATGCCAACAAAAAATGTAGCATCCTTTAATTCAATCCATTTTTTTTTTGATAAAAATTAGTTGAAAAGCTGTGTAATTATTTTTGTAAAATGATAAAACATAAAATAATCAATTGCCTGAAAGCAAACTGTAGGAAATGGAAGAGGGAAATAAGAAAGGGTAGATGTAGTTTGTGAAGTATCTGACTACTTAGATCTATTTACTAAAAACCCCTTAAGCCGTTATATAAACAACGAGTCAATTCTGAATTTCTCTTGGCCGAAAATAGAGTATCTTCCATGCTGAAATAACGCGAAAGTTATTTATTAATCTATACTTGAAAAAAACACAGCCAAAGAGCTAACTGCCCAACCACAGAGGTCGACTTATATGTCGTATCTTTATCGTCTTCTATTGTTGCTCGAATACACAAGTCTTTTGTTTGTGGTCGACAGATATTTTTGACATGAAATAAATCCAAAGGTTCAGTGGAATTGATATTTTAAGCAGTGGCTCAGCAACATTTTTATTTTGTTGGACGTTCTTCCTGCGTCTTTAATTTCACAGACGAAATTAATCCCTGGCTGGTTCAAGAAAACTCTCTTGATTTTATTTTTGTTCGGATGGGAAGTACTTCGTTGGAGTCGGACGTCCGGCCCACCCCCGGAGAAGGCGAGTGACTTGAAAGAAAAATTAAGGAGTATAACAAATGTCCGGACCAGCATTATTCCCTTTTGGCGTAGTTTAACGACCAACCGTTATTGGAAAAAATCTAAGTAGCAATTAAGGCAACAATTTATAGACCTTCATAGGTCATCTTTCCGAGAAAAGCGAGCATGACCGAAAACCAAACAAAAAATTATTCTTCGTTTCTCGCACAGCTCTTGGACCATTTTTTGTACCGGGAATATTTTAAAAATAAACTTGGTTACAGTTAGTGCCTCACTTGATAAATTAATTAGTTATTTGTATTCAGCAGAATACATAATGGCTCCAATGTAGAATGTAGTCTAGGAAAACTTTTGTTATAAATTAATTTAAGAAACTTTATTTTAATGACACCATATGATAATTTCTTAGATTCCGACCAAGTTTCTCTTAGAAACAAGATTTTTCAGAGTTTTATAATATTATTTTCTGCCACTTAGATACAGCTGGTATGCAAACGGAACCTGTTTTATTTATAAAAGATGAGTACGTAGTTTTTGCACAGCACAGAGATATTGAATTCAATATATAATGTCGAACAGAAAAGTATTTGCTTTCCGTAAAGATATAGTATTATATTACAAGCAAAAACTTTCACTAATCGCAACTGAGCAAAGACTAAGTTAATTAAATAAACCCCTTGCGAAAACCGATTGCTCGTTTTAATTTCACAAACATTGTCTAACCAAGCGTTTGCATAGCCCTAATCATGAACTTTCGACCCGATCATGAACTTTCAAAGAGCAAGCGGGTTATTTTTTCGTCAGCACCCGGGTCTCGCGACGTACTCTCGGGAGCCACTCTCACGTTTAGGTTCCCAAGTGCCGTAGTGGCGAGGCGAGGGAGATTGCACCCGGGTATCAAGACCTACTCTTAGGACCTACTCTCGTGATCTACTTTCGCGACCCGTTTGCGTGGTGCCAGTGTAACGAGGCCATCAACGTTTTTAAATCATAAAAAATAATTAAAATATCTTCATTCTTACTTTAATATAACATTATACCAAAATCTATGTATGTAAGTGCACAAGGAAAAGTTTATATAATTTAACTATAAAATAAATATATAGCTCAAGATTTGATTTTTCAATAGTCGAAATATTTGCAGCTTTTTTAGTATTGTTTTTTTCGTGTAGTTTTTGTATTATTTTGTTGATTTTGCAGTGATTTTATGAAATGTTTAAAGCTGGTGAATGGTGACATATTGATCTGTTTGTAATTTCCCATATTAGTTATAGTACCTTATAGCTACTTTAGTCAAACGAAAGTGAAAGTATTTAAGTATTCGGGTTTCGGGTCGTGAATGACCGAAACCCGATTAAAAAGCAGGGTTTTCAGGGACGCAAGTGGGTCGTGAGCGGGTCGTGTAAAAGATCGAATGACCCAGCTCCTGTCCGCACGGTGGAAATAGTCAAATAACACTTTTTTAAAAGAAACGAGATTGTGTTCAGTTTCATCAATTATTTTCGAACAAATTAATTTAATTAAAGTTTTGCGTTTATTTAAAATAAACAAATAAAGTCTTACACGGAATGACGTACTTTCCCATCCGCCAATCAATAATATAATATGGCATTATAGCGTGGGGTGGAAGGAAAAATTACAGTCAATCTCTTTACATTGCAGAAAAATGTATAGTATAAACAATCATAAATAAACCAACGTATTCATCAGAACTTCGGTTTGATAAATTTTATCTAAGAAAAGAATTATTTCTACAATGTAATATTATAAATATACAAAAATAATTATCTTCGTAAGCCAGCACCATTTAAAAATAAAATAAATTTTAGACTGGCGTTAATTCTGATATTTCCAAAATGAAAAAAAAATATTAATGCAATTTGATTATATCTAGAAGAATTTTATTATAAATTATTAGAAAATATCCAAAATAGGTCTGAAATGGTAAAATTTATTTTTTGAATAAACGTTTATATTCTACACAGTTTTGATTTAGATTAAATTTGATGCAAACAGATTTTACTCGTGCGTAATCATTTCAAAAGATTAAGTATAGAATACTTATTTTTAGACGTAATATGTTTGTTTTTGATATTAGTAAATATAGGTATTAGTAAAAATAGAATGCCTCTTATTAAAATGTAAATAAATGTTCTTTTTGAACTTAATTTTCCCCTTCTCCATTCCGCATCTCTCTTACTTCCGCCTCATAGCGTTTCCCGGTTGGGTTTGGGTACCGTGGTCTCATGGAACCGGGAAATGAAACCAGTAATACATATTTTAAAAACAAATGACATTAATCTCATTTACAACAGGGATAGCTGAAAAATAAAAGAAAATATACTATACTTTCCTTACTATATGCTTAACTTAGGTTACAATGCTCCCTGGTTTGCTATAGATCAAAACCTCTAATAGTTTGCTATTTAGCAAATCAAAATGCAATTAAAAAAGGTCTTATTAGATAAAGAATTAGCGAATAATTTCTAGATAATCGGCTAATATTCATTCTGCAAGATAAATAAAATATGTAAATAAGAATGATTTACCGGAATAAATGGCTCATTTAAGGAGTGCTCATTAACTTTATATTAAGACAACTCATTATGATTAATGTTTTGCACATAATCAAAACCTTTAAAAAATAAAAGGGGCATTCCACGGGGATATAAAGAGTTTCGAATATTTTCAGACAGCCAAAAAGTCCCCTTAAAATATAAAAGACAAAGAAACGTGAAATCAGGAAACAAGGTTAGGAGGACTAATGACTTTCTTTCTTTTTGTTTACTCGACGGCTTTGTATTCCTTATGTTTTTACAGAGCCGAGGTTTTGAAATGGCGGCCGCTTTTCTGGAAAATTCTTTCACGAAACTTGACGGAATTGTAAAATTGTGTTATATTGTTTCCTGAAGTTTTCATTATTGCAAATTAGTTATTTAAATATTCACGCGGAACAATGGATTCGTTTTCATGGTGATGGAGTATTGTTTCTTCTCCAAAAGTTTACCTTCATTATTTGAATTTAGTTTTGTTTAAAGTTTGTTATCAGCATCATTAGCAGTTACATTTCGATAAGAATAAGAAAATACAATCTTTCAACGATTATTTTTCAAATATCAAACCTTTTTTCTCAATGATTCTTCTTGAGACCCCCACTCAGATTTCCGTGGTCGACGAGGCTCCTTCCCTGCTCGTGCCAAGGACATTGACGGATCAACGCCAGTGATCCTTGGTCACTCCAGCGCATTTGTGACCTTCTTTCACTTCTGCCAAAACGCGTGACTATGAGTTTTTCCAAGTCAAAGTCCTCAGTTTGACGAGCAACGGGTCCAAAGTGACTTAAAATACGCTGTGGGCAGACATTTGATATTATGAACTTATTGTGAATTCCTGGGTCTTTGGTCTAGTGCGTTTGGGTGTCTTCAAAGGAGAGAGGATGTCATTTTTAACGTATTGTAAAGGTTCCAATAAAAATGTTATTTTAATGTTAAATACTTTCGTTCCTGATTCTAAATTACAGTTAATGCCGTTCTATTAGTCTTCAAATTTTGGCGTTACTAGAAGTCGGGATTTATTTCACTGCAGAAATTGTGGTACTAACTAACAAATTTATTCCTCATTGCCCAGAATATTTCTAGAAGGTAATAACTAAACGGAGAACACATCTTTAAGCAGTTTAGTTTTTATATAATATTTTATGTACAGTATTAATATGTAATTTTTACAATTCAGATGTAACAGCCCCTACAAAGGGCGTTAATAAAGTAATATATAACATAAGTACGGTTAATAAAGGTAACGTTTAAATGAAAATCATTTTGAATCTTGGTTTCGTACAACAACACTTTTTTTCAGTAAGCAGGATCATTTCCATCATGAGCTACGAAGTTTTTTTTGCGGAAATATGAAACATTCCATTAAGTTGTCAAATCCGGGTAGTAATTAGTTATAATATTGCTTTATATCTTTTTATATTGTAATAGTTTTGTAACTATTTGAATATTTCTATTCTGCGTTTAATTCATTTCCTTATTACAATAGATAATCATAAAAGAAACCAATTAATTCCTAATGAGTTCCGCTCCGAACGAGCGATATTCAATTATACTTTTGCAACATTAATTGTCACCCCAGCGACTTTAACCGCGTGCGCTTTATCTAATTTTGCTAAGTTTTACGTGTAAATAAGTTAAGGCGCGACGCCCACTCCAGCGTCGCGACGGCGACGCCAGATAATCCGCGGTACTGATTAAAACTTCGCTCGGGACAATGAGATCTGTGAATCCTATGCACGGTAACCCTAAAGACTTCTGCCACATCTAGCGCTAGAATTATCCTGCCACTTGGAAATGGCTCGATGCACTTGATCTTCAAACGGCTAACTGTTCTTGCTAATGCTTGGAAATCCAGTGTCGGAGACACCTATTTGCACTACTACCATCATAATAAGAGGAAAATGATGCTTGAGCAATAGTGAAAGACTTAAGTCCACTCAAGCAACTTATCGACCCTATTTAGTATGCGAAATAACTAAGTTTTATTTATACTCTGAGAAATCTCAAGCATCTACGTCTGGCACCCTCAGTATTTTTTAATTTTACTGAAAGTTTTCCCATCGTTTATCATGTTCATAAAATGCAATATCTTTTGATGTATTTTACATGAAGAGCAGCTGAATATAGAAAAGAAAAAAAAGAGGAAAGGTAAAATTTTGCAAGAAGATTACCTACATATGAAATCGGAAGGATCCAGCAAGACAAGGTACTATCAAATGAATATAATTCTCGAACTGAGTCATGACGAAGTCGTAAAATCAGAATATCAGTAATTATAATAAAATGATCTATTAATATGAAAGAAGTAGCGAGTGTGAACCAAGAGAAAATAGTGGTGTGGAATTTCATTCTTTCTTTTATTTCGTTTTTTCAATACATATATCATAAATTTATTAGATATTCTGCATTTATGCATAAATAAAATGAAACATTGAATAAAATAAAATTATTTGAACAGCTTTATGGTTAAAATAATAAGTTACGAGTATATAAAAATATATATTATATCGACAAAGGAGAAGCCTAAGCATAGTGTCTAACATGATTGCCCGCAGATTTTGCAAATGCAGCAATACCGTTAAAAAAATACTGTTCAACGCATTCTGTACTGGCCTGTATACGTGTGAGACATGGTGTCACTACCGAACTTACTCGATGGAACGACTCCGAATTCAATATAATGACGCCTGTAGAATCATATTTGGATACCGAAGATACAGCAGCGCGTCGACAATGTTCACGGAACTAGGACTAAATGGATTTGCCGGCCTGATGAGACACCGGGTCACTGGAGCCAGGATGCGGCTAATGGCCTCCGCCAACACGTTGGTGACCGCAGCCTACCAGCACCGAGCGCCACTCCTGAGTGAGCGCTGGGCCCAAGCGCACTCAAGACCACACCCTGCATAGTTTTCCTTATTTGATAATTTATTATATCTATTGTTCAAAAAAAAAATGTATATCTATATGGGACGTGTGGGATTGTACTAACCTCCCCACATCCTGGAATCTGGGGTGGTTAGTGTTTATTAGTTAGTTTTTTTTTAACATTATTATTATTATATATTCAATAATGTGGTGTCCAAAGAAAGTTATTCAAATCATATTTACGTATGCCCACAAAGTGATGTGAAAGACAAAAGGGGTTCTTAAGGGGGTTTGAATTTGGAATTATGCATTGATTCGATTATATGACAAAATAAATACAATTTGTCATATTCAATACATGACAGACTCCATGGTCGAAGGGTAAGGCTCTTGACTAGTAATGTCGCGGATTCAAATGCCAGCGTATGCAAGTAAATTTTATTTTTTAATTTTATTTTATTTAAACGCCCATAGGGCTTTTACCTATAATAATGTACATCTTTATTTCTTTAGTTATACGGATTACATTTTAAAAAAATCAGTGTTAACAAAATACAGGTTACATAAAAAAATATCAGAGTTGGCAAAATATGTTACATAAAATATAAGAGTTTAAAAAATATATGTATGGATAGAGTACAAATGAGTGAGAAGAAAAATAGAAAATCTGCCAATATCCTCCAAATCAACCATAATTTGAGTAATTTGTTTTATTTTACAATTAAAACAATATATTGTATATTTGCGGCACAGAAATGTGACGTTACTTAAAATTGCCATGTCATTTTCCTAACCACAACCTCTAGACCCACAACATACCTCAACCGGGGATGCCATAGTCTCATTGCCTCCCGACGGTTGGGAGCAGTTGGGACTCTTGTGCGGTATCGCATAAAAAAAAATCGAATAACCACGTAGGTTACTTCCTAAAATCTTCTTTTTTTTATCACATTATGTTTGTATTTTGATTTCTTTTAAACGTCACATTCAGGAATTATAATGTTCTAGCAAACAACAGTGTATTTTTTAAATAATGTGTTTCGTTATAGTGGTTTATTTTTGGGGCTTATTATTTAGCCAACGTTTTGGACAGCATTACAGTGTACATCATCAGAGTAGACGTGTAAAACAGAATCATCGTGACAGAAGTTTTACAGATATTCCCTGATGACGAACACTGTAGTGCTGTCCGAGAGGTTAGCTAAATAAGTAACACGGCATTATGTCTAAACAAATAAATCACTGTAATACGTTTGGCTGTGAAAACCTCAAATATCAAAAGAGGGGGGTTAGTTTATTTTTTTATGAATTGACATATTTTATTCAGCACTCCTTTACAAGAATTAATGTTGTGAAATATTATTTTTGTATGTCATAAAACAGAAAATCTGCGACTTGAAGCAGTAAAACTCTGAAAGGGTGAGCTTCGGCGGCATGAAATTATTACAGCTGTCCAGAAATTTATTGTAACCACACCAACGGTATTTTTCTGACTGTTTTTTAACAACAGCTTATTGCGTAAAATAGCGTTAATTATTAAGAGAGTTATAAATATTATTTTTTTATGATAAACTAATGTTTATAAGACAATGTTTTATGCATAGCATAAAGGATAACAAATAATTATAAGCAATAATTAGTCGCCTGAAATATCAATGCAAATTGAAAATATCTCCCGAGTAAAAATAAATGCCGCCAACGGGAAATGAACCCGTGCATTCTGGTCATGTCCGGTCAGGTGCTAATATTTTAATAGTCTGAGAATGCAAAATTCTTTTTATCTCATTTCCTAAATCTGTGTATTTTCTTATTTTTTCGAATTGCGACATCAATGATATAAGTAATTTTTTAAATTTTGTCATGTAAAACTATATCGGGTCTATTATGATTAATCGTTCGGTCTGTTAGTATAGTTTTATCATAATATATTTTATAAAATTCATTTGGTACTATACTACGGAAGTCAATCAAATTATTTTTAACTCTTTAGATATCTGAATCTGAATATAAGAGGAAAGTCGAACATGAACATAATACTAGGTTCACAAAAAATGAAGGAATGCTTGTACCAAAACATAACAATAAATACGGACAGCGAACACTGGAATACAACGTGCCCAAAATATTCAACATGTTACCAAGCAATATAAAAAAATGCGAATTATCTCAGAGATTCAGATATATGCTGAAAACATGTCTACTAAGCAGAGATACTCTGTATTAGTAATACTTTTGATTATGGCAGTGGTTGGTGATAAATATGATGTATAAGTTGTATTGTAATAAGTGATAATATTATGAAAATATGTTATTTTGTAATTGAACATGAACATCCTGTTGACAAACTGCTTAATTGCGGTTTAATGGGATTGTACTTTAAAGAACAAAAAAAAATAAAAAAAAATTCAAAAATATTGTATTATTATCCTTAAAACTTTTGCAAGAAGCTAATCAAATAGTTATGTTTTGTGGTGAATATAAATATACTAAAAATAATACATACTAACTTTCCTTTACAACTGTTCTTTTATGTATGAGGTGATGAAGTATTTACAAAGCTTACAAGTTAAATATTCTTCCGTTAGACAGTTTATCGAGCTTAAAATAACAGCAAAGCTTTCAACCGATTAGAATCTGAAATGTTCTATGGGCTTCCTGAAGTGTGCAATCTATCAGTTTGCGAGCTTTTGCGAAGAAAAGATATGCTTATTTAATTTTTCAATCAAAGTTTGCCTGTAAAGTTTACACCCAGTTTTTCAGCAGAAAAATGGCTGATGCCTGCTTAAGCTAATTGGGGAATTCGTCAGGTTGACTTTATGAGAAATGTTCAAATAAGTTTTTATGGCGGCGGAAATTTTAAATCTATCAAGCAAAAATGTAATATTAAGGCTCACGGGATAACTATTAATGACTACCGGCCAATGATTTGTAAAATCGGACGAAACAGGAAGAATTTCAATCCAGGAGTGGACTGGAAATCAATTTAGGCCCATAAGTTTTAAAACCCTCCGAGGGTGAGTTTCGTGGCACTAACACAAAGAATAATTGCACAATCGGGGTTTACGTTCTATTAAAAAACTGCGTTTAAAAAATCCAATTCCATCTTCGATGTCAGGCGAGTGTAAGTAAGAATGAGCGCTGGGCTATTGGGCTAATTGAAACACTTTTTTTCCATTTAAATTTGTTTAGAAAGCACTTGTAGTTTGCATATTTATTCTATGCCTTAAAATATATATATATAAATTTTTTTTTATCATAAAATATGTTTTACCAGTTTACGAATTACCTGGCAATAATTGAAAAACTCCTACTTCTATTGCGATAAGCGGAAAATCCTTAAAAATATATAGCTTATGCAATGATGGAAAAATTGAACCCACGACACCTAGGTGGGTGCACTCAGCGACTAACCGGTCTTAAACACACTTCGGACGGGAAAGGTATTTCTACCTGTTCGGTCGATTGTTGCTAAAGGACGAGAAGAGTATTTTTACCTTTTGCGCTGGCTTCATTTCAATGGCAGAAGAGAATAAATTATCCAATGTTTTTGTATGAATATTATTTGCCAATCTCTTTTTTAAGGTCCCAACTATATGTACATAATTATTATATTGCGATACAATCCTTCTTTTTATATTTATATTCGAGTCTTTCGTGTACATCGCTATTTCAATAAAGGGACCTTTTGTTATTGAATACCTGACACTTGATCAGCAAATGCGTTTGAAGATTAACGAAATAAGTAAGTTTTGTGTTAAACATTTTATAGCTTGGATATGCTGAGTTAGTTTGTAGAAATTTTTATTAAAACATTTTCATTATTTTCGAATATAAAGTGATTTAAAACAAATTAAAATAATTCGCGCGGGACCTGTATGTTTTACCCGACGCCAGCAATCCACCGCGCCGGCGCAAAAGATACCCGCCTGAAGTGTGTTAACATTAAATACTTTATGTCCTAATAAATTATTATAAGCAATAATTAGTCGCCTGTAATATCAATACAAATTGAAAATATCTCCCGAGTAAAAATAAATGCCGCCGACGGGAATAATGGCATTTATTTTAACTCGGGAGATATTTTCAATTTGTATTAATATTACAGGCGACTAATTATTGCTTATAATAATTTATTATCCTTTGTGCTATGCATAAAAACCTTGTCTTATTAACGTTACTTTATCTTTTTTTTTTATTTACTTTATAAAAAAATTAAACTTTATGTCCTCTTCTCCAGCAATATCTAAGTCAATATCTCACGACAAAAATCTCACCTCGTCCAAGGGGAAAAAGTCTACACAATGTTAGATCTATAATCTATATTGTGTAGTTGAAATCTCAATTAAAGAAATGTATGTTGACCGTGATAGAAATAATCTTAATCGACTGTCAACATTTTGAAATCGTTTATTTTTTTAATTGAAATCTGTTGTTAACAGACAAATTGCCATCTCTAGACACAATATGGGCATGCGGAGTCTGTTCTAGAGGTATTTTAATGGAACCTTTCTAAGGAACTAGCTGCATTGATCCCCGATTCCACTTCTTCGACTCGTTTTGTGTAAGACGTTTCGTATGTGGAACGAGCTTTCTGCATCTGTTTTTTCCTCCTTCACAACCCCATTAATAAATCTCCCACCTTATTCTTAACCATCTTTCCGCCCCCACTACTTGCAGCCTCACACTAATTGGGGATGCCATAGTTCCACTGGCTCCAGACGGTTAAGAGCCGTTTGGATCTGCAATTCACATAGAAACATTAAGATCAACACAAGCTTTCCAAAATAAAAAGAAACAAATAATTTCTTAAATATGTCATAAATTAATGAGGACATAATACTATGAATAACTTAGTTGATATGATCAATAATTATTATCGAAGCACTAAGTGTTCACGATTCGAGACTAATATTATTTATCAAAAATTGTAAAACGTCGGCCCCACTCTTTGTCCCACCGCTCCTGTTTCTATTTCAAAAAAATATCCATTCTACTCTTATTCAGAATAACTCGATGTTCAAGTATAAAAGCTTAAAGCGATCTTTGATTATTTTCATTTTACTCGTAAAACAACATATTCCATTTTTAAAATAACACTTTTCGGGCGCAATTTATTCATTCAGACACGTTCCACTCAAAATTTGCACGTGACATAATTTACCAATATCTCTTGCAATCTTTTTCGCACACGTAAAAATATAATAACATAATTATATTAAATTTTTGAAAAGCGTTCGATATTGGATTAATAAAAACTCTCAATTTTAGCTTATGTTTCCATATTGAAATTGGCACGTTTGCACGAATGACAAAATTCTGATATTTTATATCTAATCTGGTATCAAATGAAATTTTCATAATTTAATCACGCATCGGTAGGCGTCTCGTGTAGCCGCACATTAAGCGGGTTGTCGTTAGAGCCGCGGAAAAAGCGCACGATAGGTGAAAGATAACCGGCAGATAAGGCCTACGGTACGACTCTCTTGCTCGGGCTGCCCGTTATGGAGGCACGCGGTCGAGATAGCAAATTACCTAACCGGCACTTAACAATGCCTGGGGCTAGAATCTTTACATCCTTGAACTCGACACTTATCGGCCACTTTTTTCTACCCTTTTTTAAGGCTGTAAGTACAATGTGTTTTTATTAGTTATAATAAAAAAAACATTTGATTTGGACTATGTACAAACATGGCATAAACTGGGATTAAACTAATTTGATTGTATTACCAGTGTTGGGGACGTACACGAGGTACCGTCGCCAATCGGAAAGAAGGGAAAAATTAATTTTAAAAATTCACTTTTGCCACCATAAACTCGCGAGTTCACGTTGACTTTACAGTTTCGGCACGGTCGAAAAAGGGGGACTCCAGAATCAGATGCAGTTTAAGTGTTGAAAGGATGACTTGGAGATTTTAAAATGAACACTTTCACACATGTACTCTAGGTTGACTGTTGTTGGCATAATGTAGGTAGATGGACTGAAGATAATTTTGTAGATATGAATTGAGTAGGTCTAAAGTTTATTCACACTAAATCGTCATTTGGTCCAAGAAATTGTTTTTATCGGGCTCCACTTCTATTCAACAGCCTTCCAGAAAAAAATTAAGTCGTCTAATTCCTTGTGTTCTTTTAAAAAGAATGTTAAATTATTTGTGCTAGCCGAGAATTGCCAACATATTTTTTCATCTTTTTCCTTTGAAATTAATGGAATCATATGTCGTATATGTATATATTTTAATCCTTGTCCTTTTATAAAGTAATTTTTTTTTCTCTCTGGTCTTTTTTAAATTAATAGTTAATTATGTCATTTTACAACTAAATATCAACATAATAATATGGTCGCTCTACGTGTTTACTGCATTATACTGTAAATAAATTAGCTTAATAAATAGGTACCCAATTTCTAGAAATACTATTGTAACAATATTGTTCTCTCCAAATATAATATTTGTGTTATTTTTATAATTTTTTTAAATTATTAGCCTCAACACAGGCTAATACTAAATCACTCGTCCAAGTGAGGTTAAAAATTCTATCGTAAAAAAAATACTTTGTAAAAAAACAATAAAAATAGGAATGGAACAATGCAAGGTACCAACATATATTAATATTAATTAATCCTAAGTCTACTTATACTTATATTATATTTTGTGTATATTTGTGTCTCTTACTTGTATGTCCTTCTAGAGCCTGAATTATTACTTATAAAATGCCTTCAGTTTTCCTAATTGGACTCACTCCAATTATATATATAAATGGAAATAACAAGGTACAATATGGCGTCTTTTCTTATTTTTTACTTTATAAAATAGATATTCTGAAGTCGAGTCTTCTGCGACCAAATATTTTCAAAACATACTACAAAAACAAAATAAAACTTGGGTCGAGGTACAACGTTTTTTTGTTAAAACAAAAACATCGTGGCCCCGCCCTTCATTCAATTTAAAGAAACTAATTGTTTAAATTTCGTTCTTCTTAAATCCGTCCATTTGATCGAACAATCCGAGAGCTACACTGATAACTTAATTGTAACTTGTAACCTCTCCATCTTTCTCGTAAATGACGCATGTAACAGAAGGGCGGGCTACAATGAAGCTCTCAGCGGCAGCACCATTTATTAACTCCTGCGCTCTGGCATCAAAGCCTTAATCCGGTACTGTCGCACAGGTTTTTTTTTATTCTTTGCCCTTTTCATTTTGTCCTTTTTCGCGAGCTTTTACACTTTCCTGTGTCATGTGACTGTGACCGTAGTGGGGCTGGCGCATAAAGGGACCCCGAGCCCGCATCACGTAATTACTACGATTTCATAATTGCCCAACAAATCATTGTTACGGATCTGCGCGCATTACCTGACCACGGCGGACCTCAGTGAATTTAAAGCGGCCGTGTCGGGACGCTCCAGTTTGGGGCGTGACCTGTATTTTTGTGTTATACGCAGATTTGCAATAGTTGGAACTCTTAAAATCGTGACGCCGTTATTATTCACCGTTTTAACGCTGTTTATTTTTTTTCTCTTGTGGTCTCATCTGAAAAGTAAAAATATGCCCAAATATTTATTTTGTGAAAAGGATTATTGGCAGTATTTCAGTAAAGCTTTCAGTAGTTTTGACCGAATATTAATTCAGTTAAATTAGAAAAATTTGAAGTATTTGGTGTCTATTTTTACTAGACACCCCATCACTTTTCTAAACTACAAAACAGACAATCTGTTTCTGTGAAGCAGTGAAAACTCTCGGACGGAGAATTGGAATTTATACGGATTTTCCGAACGTCGCAATGATTTTCACCTTGGAATATCATTTGAGAATAATTTTAAAAGAACTAAATTGGCCAATATTGAAAAAGATGCTGACCATGAACTAACGCGCTGATATTTTTACATACAATAATAAATAAATAAAAACATATTACCAAAGTACTTTTCAAATAAAATTATATGTTACAAGGACATTCGCAGAGATGACACAAGAAAGTGTAATGAAATTAGGTTACCAAAAAAGGACAAAGGTTGGCGTTTGATACACAACCGTTTATTATACAAAGGAATACAATATTAATAATATGAATAAAATATAATAATGTATATAAATTAGGTACAAAAGCCTAAAAAAAATTAAAATAAAATGTAAACGCATTGGTTCAAATGTTAAATCCATTGAACTATATAAAATAAGTATAAAAATGCCATTTTTCTTATTTGACATTTTCCAACTGTCCAACGAGAAAAAATATTGCTACAATCTCAAACAAGTACAAGAAGAAAACTAGTCGAGTATTTCGTCAAAACTACAAAATGAAAATAATTTAATGAAAATGTTCAAACTACGTTTTTGCTAAATATTAAAACTGTGGATAAAGCATGAAAGTCATCACTATTAGGAACTCTTTTCTTTGTTTCCATAAAATTCGCAAAACACGTTGTTATTTTTTAAAACGAATTGTATTTATAATGACTCCGAATTAATCTCTCGGCTAATGCGTTGCCCTGGTAATGGAGTCTTCTAGACGTAACTACAATAAGGTTTGATCCAGAAGAGTAAAAAAACTCTTCTTAGCCGCGAGGCACGTTAGCAAAAAGTGTTTCCGACTACAAGACGTAAGATAAACGTTGTTTCTGGGTGGAATTTTTTTTATTGTAGGGACGGATTTATGATATTTGTGCCGGAGATAAGGCAGGTTTAACAGCTGACCTAATACTTCATTGAAAGGGTTGCACATACGTATTGCTGCACTATTCATTGTG
Source organism: Hesperophylax consimilis (assembly GCF_061612785.1). NCBI lineage: Eukaryota > Metazoa > Arthropoda > Insecta > Trichoptera > Limnephilidae > Hesperophylax > Hesperophylax consimilis. Next base: position 11,891,721 of record NC_142844.1, read on the forward strand.
AGAACTTTTCAGTTGCTACAGTACCGCTAGTGCATAGTTGAGTGCCAAACGTACTGCCTCCATTATTTTCATGAAGCAAAAACGTTTACGGCTGTCAAGGGAAAGAAAAAAACTTGGAGACAAAATTAATACTTTTTTGGTGAAAATAAAAGGATACTTAAAATGGCAAAGTTAGTTTTCTACTGATTATAATTAATTACTACGGCATCACATTTTAAAGTAAATTGGCAAACATACTTTTGACAGAAAATCGAACGTGTTCCGATTATATCTCACCAGGAATCAAAACTGGAGTCACTCTGAGAAAATTTCACCATGTTACTTCTTTTCTCACCAGGACTCAAAACTGGAGTCACTCTGAAAACATTTCATCATGTTTCTTTTTATCTCACCATGAATCAAAACTGGAGTCACTCTGAGAATATTTCATCATGTTACTTTTTATCCTTCATCTTCTCCTCCTCATTTTTCCCCTACCCTCTAGCCTCCATTGGTTTCTACAGGGTTTTCTAATAAGAGGTGTTATTTTGATATTCAATCGTAAAAGATCAATGGTTTCGTTGCTTGTGTGGCATGTTGCGCCGTTTTGTTGAAAGTAAACGTTGTTCAGATCAAAACTATACAATTTCGGCCATAAATAATCATTAATCATCTCTCGATAGCGATCCATTCACCGTAATTGTTGCTCCAGCCTCATTTTCAAAAAAGTTAGGACTAATGACTCCGCCGGACCATAAACCGCACCAAACAGTCACACGTTGAGGATAGAGAGGTTTTTTAACAATAACTCTTGGGTTTTCCGAGCCCCAGATGCGAAAATTTTGCTTGTTGACGAAGCCACCGAGGTGGAAATGGACCTTATCACTCAAGATGATTTGCATTTGATTCACTCAAGTGAATTTTAATAATTTCAATGCATTGTTGAAGCATGTATTGTTCCATTTTTATTAATAGCGCAGTTTCTACTTGTCAAATGTCAAAAACTGACAGCTTCAAAAGTAACATCTACTGAAATAGCGTGCTGTTCAAAATAACACCTCTTATTGGAAAACCCTATATTAGTTTCAGCCTTATAAATGAGAAGATATTATTTTTTTAATTAAAAAACTTAACATGTTCAAGATAAATATGTTATAAATCGGTAGATATTCGAAATGTGGAGGCTTAACGAATACACGTGTCAAGGCGTGCAAAATAGCCCAGTAATGGTATAACATAGGTAAGTAGTGCACGCGGGGCTATCGTGTATCTGTGAAGAAAACTATATCGAGTTCACGAATCACGCAAAATTTATGCCGTAGATGAGGCTTAACTTTAGTAATAAGAACATAAATCTCCGAAGGGATGGAACAAGTTTCTTGGGGAGATTGTCGGTGAGGAACATGAAGCCATTGTTATTGCCTCTTGTTTCCTTTGGTGCTTTTGTCAGGCAACCAAGACACAATTACTGCGGCAGGCATTTATTTACTCTTACTTCCCAAATTAACGACACAATGATTAAATTACGTATTCATTTAACATTTTCATTTGCATACTACACAAAATCTAACTTTGTTCCGAAACAAATTTGTACTCGATTGTAAGTCAGTGGGAAAAAGACATTTTAAATTTACTGAGAAATCCCCAAAAGAAATTTCGCGGACTGTTTCAATTAATTATAATGTTCCGTTTTGAGAAAACAGTAATATTTCGAAAAGAAAATACAATATTATAAAATATGATTGATTTTTTATTTTTTAATAACTTGATGTGAGTCATGAGTAAACCCTCAAATTGTAATATTTAATTTTTGAAATTTAGCGATTCTTAAACGAAAATTGAAATAGAAATATCAGAAAAAGATACGGTCGGATCTAGGACTTGAACCATGAACCTTGCCTTGCCGCGGCGCCGCTCTACCAACTGAGTTAATTGGTCTATCTATATATGGTCCAATCTCCTTCGTTCGTATTCAACTGTACCATACTTCAAATAAGAACTACTAACATTATCTTCATTTTTCTTTTCTTTTTTATCGGCTGCTATCTTTATGTATGATCGCAAGATTCAACTCAAACTAAATTTAATCTAGACATAAATATATACTATTTTAATTTGCGACATGTATCGAATTTTCTGCAAGCCTAGGGTGGATATATTTTTTAAAATAACTTACTGAGCAACACCACAAAATGTAATATTTAATTATTGAAGACAGTATTTGCGATTCTTAAACGAAATTTTAAAACAGAAAAAGATACCTATGGCTAATGGGACCCTATCTCCTTGGGGTCATATTTAACTGTATCACACTTTGGAATTAGAATAGTTAAATATAACCTAAGGACCTTTGATTATATAAATGTCTAGATAGAGTGTCGCACTGTTATTCCGACAGAAAGAACATGCCAGATTTGAAATACTTGTGTGCGTGTCACGCACACAAGTATACGCAACTTATATCGTTGACGTAAGCGCTTAACGTCACTGTTGGCGTATTGAGTGATACCAGCTCCCTAGTATTTCCCAAAAAAGTTGGGAAAAAATATGTTTCGATTTTGCGGGACCTATAATTATTTTAATTTTGAATTCATTTAAGTAAGATAGTTTTCTACATAAATATAATGATATAAATGAAAAGAAAATCATTGTTAAAAGAGATTTATTTTTATTTGATTATTTTTAACAAATGAACATGAAATACGGAAAATAAGAAAGATACATTCCTAGACGCTGCCAAATGGCCGGCAGGTATCGCTGTGTCTAAATTTATATTTTTATCATCATCAATTAAAGAAGGTGGCCCACAACCAGGTAAATCTATGCCTACCTAAAAAGTAGTGTCTGGATACCTTATCAACTTAAATACATAAATATGATTGGTAAAATTCAAAAAAATTCCTAAGGTACGTTTACATGTGATCATACGGAATATATCCGAAATTCATGCATCACGTGGAAATGCTAAAGGAGACAAATAATCAAAGCCTGAAGACCATGCGTAATGCCGGACTCATGGTATTTGAATTAAAGTTATTAAAACATCTTATCGATTGTCCATATCTCCTGTCATGCTGTGGCTTATTCGCTCCTGATAAACACTGTCGAACTCGTAGCCACGCCCTATTCTGCATACCGCACAGATGTCATGGCTCAACATAGCATGACAAGAGGTATGACATTGCTTAATGCCCTACCAGCAAATATAGATGTGTTTAATATCACTATACCATGTTTAAAATAAATTATGTATATGTATTGTTAGTTGTAAGAAAATTGTACCAATATTGGACTTACCTGTCTGTTGTACAAAATAATAATAAAACATGTCACACTAAAAAAGACAATGCAACTTTTTAAAACTAAAGCTATCGATAGTTATTATTTATTCTTAATGACCTTCCCTTTGAATTGGTTTTTTAAACAGATTTCGTTTAGATTTTACATTCCGGTTAATATTTTCCAATTTTGTCTTATAGTGATATCTTAAGGTCAAATATTTTTCCACGACCAATCTTATCAAATTAACTTGATGCAGAAGACCGCAAATATGTTCAGTTTTTACTTCGAAATAATTATCTCATTATTTCTATCCACTTACTTCTTAATATAGGATCATTAGGTATTCTGTAAAATATGCATGAATAAAATTAAAAGTTTACTTGATACTTCACCAAACAAACCTGTCACATTTTTTGTAATTTTAATAGATAAACAAATTTTGAATTCATAACTTTTTTAAATATAGTGTTGTAGTGGTACGCAACTACTTCATTCGAACGAAATTCTAGAAGTCTCGATTGTTCCAAACAAACTTCTTGGATGTTCTTTTATTTATTTGCTTGGAAAATTCTACATAGCAACCAAATTGTTCAAGAAGCTTCTTCACCTTTTAAAAGCGACAGCATGAAGAAGTCAGTCAGTCATCAATCTGCCATCAGTTAACAAGGTGCTCAACGAGGGATAATCCGCGCACCTCACTTGCGCAAAGGACATTCTTCCCGGCTCTCATCATGGACTCCATCGGGACATCATCATAGCGCTTTGGCCCAGATCGCCGTTCCTGGCCAACGCTACGTGGATTACAGCGCCTTGGTTCCAGCGTCTCTGACCAGCGTTTCATCCACTCACCATGACCACCACGAGGACACGCAGCATCCTCACTGGTCTACCAGCTCCCGTTCAACCGCATACAAGGTCCACCGCACCTTCGGCCTTCCCGTCAGCACTGGAGTACTGATTGCCAAGATCGCCAGTGCCTGACGGTCAACGAGTCCGGTCACCAGCGTCCGGCGTCGACTCACAGACCCACGCTTGACCTGCCATCACAGCCAGCATCCGGAGAATACTACATCAGTCTTACGCCCATTCTCATCACGGCTACCTGACTCATCAAATAAACACTCTGACCTTCAAAACAACATCTTTCATTCCGTGCCTCCTCACAAGATCCCTAAAGTGGTGACCCCGACGTGATTGTGTTACCCCGACTCACCGGTAACCCCGTCTCAAAATGGGTGATCGGTTGAGGCACCATGGTGCTGCGTGCACCAGACCATCTCCGCACCAGCGCGGATAATAGTGCCCACCATGGTTACCTTGAGTGTATCCTCAGATTGTGTTGTGAACAGTGTTTGTAATTTATAATAATTTTGTTTTTCTAACCATTTAAATTTTTTTTTACGTGAGAGAATATACAACAACTGTACAGTGGCCCTGAACCCAAGATAAATGCAACGATACCAGCACCAACCCTTCCTACTCCCATCAACAAGCAAGATCTGACTCAACTTTTCTTTCTATCGCAGCCCTCAACCATGCCGCTGGAAGGGGAGTACTGTAGTGGTACGCAACTACTTCATTCGAACGAAATTCTAGAAGTCTCGATTGTTCCAAACAAACTTCTTGGATGTTCTTTTATTTATTTGTTTGGAAAATTCTACATAGCAACCAAATTGTTCCAGAAGCTTCTTCACCTTTTAAAAGCGACAGCATGAAGAAGTCAGTCAGTCATCAATCTGCCATCAGTTAACAAGGTGCTCAACGAGTGATAATCCGCGCACCTCACTTGCGCGAAGGAAATTCTTCCCGGCTCTCATCGTGGACTCCATAGGGATATCATCATAGCGTTTTGGCCCAGATCGCCGTCCCTGGCCAACGCTACATGGATTACAGCGCCCTGGCTCCAGCGTCTCTGACCAGCCCTTCATCCACTCACCATGACCACCACGAGGACACGCAGCATCCTCACTGGTCTACTCAGTTCCCGTTCAACCGCCTACAAGGTCCACCGTACCTTCGGCCTTCCCGTCAGCACTGGAGTACTGATTGCCAAGATCGCCAGTGCCTGACATACAACGAGTCCGGTCACCAGCGCCCGGCGTCGACTCACAGACCCGCGCTTGACCTGCCATCACCGCCTGCATCCGGAGAATACTACATCTGTCCTACGTCCACTCTCATCACGGCTACCTGACTCATCAAATAAACACTCTGACCTTCACAACAACATCTTTCATTCCGTGCCTCCTCACCAGATCCCCAAAGTGTCAACGCGAATAATTTACAAACACTTAAACACAAAGACAAACTTTCACATTTATAATATTATTATATATAGTGTACTTTGGGTAACTATTAAAACCTATTTTAAAATTAACAACGCACTCATGGGAAATTTTTTTATTTACTAGATTCTTATATAATTCTTAAAGAGGTGAATCACTTAAATTTACTGAATTTAAAGTTAATGTTCTTTATAAATAGAACGGCGTCATTTGCGCCTTGCAATTTTTACCTTATGTGGGTATTTTGATTTGAAGAACAGGCAACCCTGTAAACAATGCGTCAAAATATGGCGTTGTCAAGACGATGGTAAGACTAAATTACACTATTAAAACTGAATTGTTTCTTTAACTAAATGGTTATTATATGGCTTTGAAAAGGTAACTTACCTATGATAGGTAACATTTTTAGTTATTTTCAATCGTCCTTTGTAATTTCTGCACACTGTTATAGCGCAAATCGTCATTTTCAAATGTCACACAACACGTGTTTACCGCACAGCGATAGTTTCGCAACTGAGCGGACTGAACGAGCTTATCAGCCAACAGTTGGCTGATAATTTTTTGGCGTTTCATCGCTCGAACGCTCAATCTAGACATTTACATAATCAAAGCTAAGGACATAGGGTCCAACTATCAAAGTTGTTAAAGCGGCGAACCGGCAAGGAGAGGCTTCTGGGTTCAAGTCCTAGATCTAACCGTATTTTTTTATCTCCTGTTTTTAATTTGAGTTTAAGAATTGCTAATATTGTCTTCAATAATTAAGTAATTGATTGTTTTTTAATGAAAATATAGTTAATTTAAAAATTGTGTCAATAATCCAGAACACTAAACATTTTTTGCGAGATACTACGAAGTGCAGTCAAAAACAAAATAAATGTGGTGTTTTAATATTATGCTTATATTTTTATATGGTTATTGTAAAAACATGTCTAGGTAAGATGTTTTTGGCGTGTTTTGACGATTCTTCTTTATTCTAAACCCCGGTTGAATCAATAGTGAATCATATATAAGAAGAGTTCTCCTATAATGTTTATCGTCAAAGTAAACGTGGCGTAAAAACAGATCATAAAACTTGTGTATATCGTAAAAATGAGACGTTCCATCAAACACTTAAAAGGGACATTACTTTTGACTGAAATAACAATAATTCCCCTGTCCACTTTTAGTTCGTAGCTGGAACAAGATGTTGTATCCTTAACGCGGCCGTTCCCAGAACAAACGGCCGAGAAGCGCGATAAAGTGGAAATATTACGCATTACGGCGGAATCGTGTGGGAAGAACATAAGAATAATAACATGCAATTATGATAATGGCGAATGATATTTTGTTTATTTTCGCCTTATTTATACTCGGAGTTAAATATTTTATACCTTTTTCGTGTGACAAATGGAGACATTTCGTACGACATTAACGCCGCAACCCAAACTGACATTACTTTATTTTACATAAGTCGTGTGTCCACTGACGACCAAACCTGTTAGAAGTGTGTTTGTATGCCAAGTCTGTATTTCTTGTGAAATTAATAAAGCACTTTCTAATACATTCAAATATTTTCAAATAAGTCTGTCCGCTTGAAATAGTATCAACGTTTCCTCATTTCTGATGAAACATAATTCTTATGAATTTCGAAATTCTTGTTCGAGCAGTTAAACAATTTGGTTGGCCTGGTATACGAGTAGATAACACTTCTGTCCGTTTATCTCTTCAGTGTTTGTGTCCCATAGGAAAATATTTAACGGTGGATCGAAAAGGTATGTATAGAGAGAAAACTTTATGAGCTTACAATACGCATTGCACCACAAGTAGATTATATATCTTATACACTAAAGCCATCTATATAATCTATCTATGATGGTGTTATAGTAAAATTTACTGGCGTGCCTTTACCTACAGGAAAACTTGTACCCTTTACAAGTTAAGAACTAGATATTATATAATACACTACCTTAAGTAAGTTTTTCTATCGTAGCTGTCCATCGTTCAAAATCCATAGAAAATTATTTTAAAACCTTTGATGCATAATTATTTAAGGTATTTTTTTTTGTGTGGAAATTTTACTTGGATTATTTTTAATTAATCTTAATATGTCTTACCAAGACAATGCCCCAATCTGTAGATTTATTAGTATTATCATATTCTTCAATAATATATAAATGAAATTGTTGGGTATAACCCAAAATTTTTTTCCTTAAATGGAATGTTTGTTCTAAGTAAAAATCTCTTAAAGATGACTTAATCCCAGATGGTACACAAGTGCATCTGATATCTGAGAAATTCTCCTTTTACTATGATTAGATTAGATATGCCTCTAAAAATAAAAAAAGTTTGAAGTTATATTCAAAACATTCGAGTGATCTTCAATCATCTGCGTTTTTTATTAGGATTCCTTGATTACAAAATTTTAGCAACAAAAACAACTAAATAACGATTCGAGTATTTTATTTACCCCATGTAGCGATTTACACGAACTTTTTTAGCAGTCGTCTTCCGAGCATGTTGATTGATGTCACTATAATTTTTTTTTTAAATAAAATCAATAACAATGCGTTTAAAAATTGTGGAAAGTTATGTACTTTAATCGAACAAAATGTTGATAATATTTAGTTTTAAATAACAGTTATTTCAAACAATGAGCGAAATTATGAGAAATACAACTACAAAGATTTGTATAAAAGTATTTTTGAACATAATGAGAGAAATTCTAGATATGGTTTAGCACTCCTTCAATAACATGATTTTTAAAATTATCAAAAAAAAGTTGTTTTTTTTTTTAAATGTGTGAACCAATAAATCGTTCAAATTTTCTCACACTTCACCTCAAGGCACGCAGTCTATCTCCTTTATATAATAATTTAATGTAGAGACAAAATCCAAAATGAGTTATTCGTAAATAACACATAATTTTTTTACGCACTTTTTTATAATTCATCATAATGAATTATAAAATAGTGCGCATTCTAAGACATAATTGAAGGTTGTTCAACTTAACACGAGCTAATTCTTCAGGCTATGAATCGGTACAACGATCATTTCTCTCTCCTTGTTACTTCCATTTGACCAACCTTGATCTGTTACGATAATTAACCCCATGGAATGCCGATTTCCATAATGAAATCATTCTCAATTGTTGTCGGCACAACTTTGAGGGGTGTTTTACTTAACTTTGAGGTTTGAGAAGAGGTTCCGACAGAATGGTGTTCGAACCATGTCACTGTATTGAATCTTTTCTTTGTCCGTTGACAGGATGTGAAAAATAATAAATAACCATCCATATACTTTCAATACTTATAGGCCCATGTCTAAAGACTGGTTCACACGGGTTGATGAATATTAAATATACTGAAAGGCATCTTTAACACGATGCAGTCATTTTCCACGCCGAAGCGAATCAGTTAATGGATATGTATTTCAACATATTGCAGGCTGTCGTATCGAAAGATGACTAATTTTTTCATTGTTGAATCCTCGCAACATCTAAACGATAATGCTTTAATAACTTCACCCACAAACAAACTGTTGCCGTAGCTCATGTGTTTATATACTATGATTCTTTGTTGACTGTTTGTTCGTAGCATTGATTCAAAACACATGCATTGTTTCAAAATGTTTAAAAAAGACAGATTTTAGAAAGTAACGGCAAAATTTGCTTGTATACGAACCACCGTGAAGTTCCATGACAAGAGTCGCCGAGATTCTTGAATCGTCGGGTATCGAATATTTGCGCATCTCTGTAGAAGAACGGCCTTCCCATATATAGGTTTTTAAACAAAACAACGCACCGCCAGTATTGGTGATTAGTGGTTCATGGGTGAAAAAATTTCAAGTCAATTTTAAATTATTAAATTATTATTCAAAAGATTTTTAGATGAACAACAGATTACATCTAATGGAGCACCCGGCATAAAAGCCCAATATAGCAGTCTGATGACGTTCTTTCGGTCAACTCTACATACATACATATTATATTAGTTACAAGTTCTTCGAATGCAACACATCAATTAAACTCAAACAATGGAATACATAACTGTTGATTTACTTCCATCTAAGACTCGATGTTCTTATTCAGCAATTTAAACAAAACTTTTTGAAAAATTATTCTTAAACGTGGCATTAAATTATCGAGGATAATATAATTTCATAGAATTGTTGCCTTGGAAACCTAAAATATTACGCATTTAACACCAACCATTATAATTAAGAACTCATTATAATAGATAATAATTCACTCCTGCTACCGAACTGAGCAACTTCAAAAATATGAAAATTTAATAAAAGATTTTCAAATTGATCTCCCGAAATTCGCTAATTATTTCTATACCCTTCAGCATCTTCTAATTCCTGTCAAAATTTCGTCTTAAAATTCATTTTCCAACCACAAAACTTCTTTTGTTGAGCCTTTCAATATAATTAATATTCATCAACCCGTGTGAACCAGGCTTTGTACATCGATTTGGAAATGTTGAAATAAAACGGATGGTTGTTTTTTCACATGCGATCAACAGAAAAAAAATCAATATTCAAATTGTGCGTACATGGTCTACATATGACAACGCAGGACTTTATTAACTTCTAAGTTTTCAGAATAGTTTGGCGATATACTATTGAATCGTAGGATTGGACTTGCTGAAGTCACCGGCGCTGTCCGGGCTTTACGCAAAGTTTTTCGAATCGGATGTAGACGGTAATTTTTTTCATATTTTGAAAGTAGTGTGAAAAATTTCTTCCAGAAGTTTCAAAATTCTGGAAATCTAATGGTAGGGGTTTTTTGAAATATTTTATCTCAATCACCTTTCTTTTGTGTTCAAGGTCAAGTGTGCAAAATTTCATCAATCTCGAAATAAACTGGAAGGCCCCGCCAGGAACGCTGTTTTCGGTTGATTTTGCTCAGAATTCGTACTCTAGCTATTTACGTACTTCAATGAGCCTAGCATATTTTCATCTCTAACTATCGACTTCTACCTAGAGAAAGCTAGTGTCATTATATTACGAGAAAGTAGCATTATTTAACTTGTATAATAATACCCTTAGATATAATTAGTATTAGCTTTAAAGCCATCCTGCAAAAAAATCACAATTTAAAGCACTGCCATAAAATCATAGATGCTGGCAACAACCTGTTTCTTTGCTGGAGATGGAGAAAACACAAAAGGTTTTATTTATTTTGGTCAAACTAACAAATGAATTGGCAATCTTGACAGACTTATAAAAGGCTTTTTATACAATAGATCACAAAGTCCTTGATGCAAATTGTTAGTTCCAATACAATTTTAAACTTACTAAAAAGTTATATGATTTAGCATTCAAATTAACAATAGAAAAAGCAAACCTCTTTTAATCATCTATGGAGTAACGCAAGAAAGCGTACTAGGACCGACATTATTATTAATATTCATCAATGATATCTGTAACCTAAGAATGAGAAGAAAAATCATTAGTTTTGCTGACGATACAGTTATTTATTTTAACGAAAGAGATTATATAAATACCTACAAAGAAGCGGAACGTGGACTTGATCTCCTGCAAACCTGGCTTAAAAGAAATTCCACTTAATGTCAATAAAACAAATTATCTGATATTTTCAATAACCGCCAGAGGACAGCCGTCGGATGGCTTTTATCTCAAATTACTTGCATGCCGAGGAATCTATAAACATAATCAAGGTTTATCATGCCTCTGTCCCACTATAGCACAATCCAAAATATTCACAGAGTGGCTCAACATAGCCCAAAATAGAGTACTAAAGAAAATTCTGAAAATTGCGCTAAGATTTCAGATAAAAAATAATTGAAAACTTTTAAGTCCATAATGTACAAAAACTTTTTTCAAAAATTATTTTTATAAATTTAAAAAAATATATCACAACCAGGGTGAAAAAAGCCAAAATATACTGGTTACTCACAGTTTGAATGCATCTCTTAGACAGAAAAATATTAAATATTGACATGAAGCAAACTCTTTGTGGATAAACATAATTATAATAAAATAACTTTCACAACAACAAAGACATATTATTTTAATTACCATAGAAAAATATTAAATTCACTGATAATAAACATTGAAATATATTTAAAACAAGAGTTAAAACTTGACTGAGAAGTGATAATCAACTTACAAACATTATGACGATTCAAAGACAACTTTAAACTAAAAATAAAAATATTAAAAAAAAATATATTAAAAAAACTACACACCGACTCAGAAAAGGCATCCCTAGTGACAAGGACTGTGGAAAAAAATAATTTATACTGATATTTACACTTTAACTATTTAAATCATGTGTATGATTATTATGAATTTAATAAAACTGTATGGAGAAGTAAGTCAAGTTACTTGTCAAGTATAATAATATAAAGACTAAGATATGTTTCGCAGAATAATGTCAAGTTCTCTTTTTATTTCAGTTGTGTGAAACAAATGCCGAATAATGATAAAATAACAGAACTTTTTTTGTTGTAATACAAAGAATATGACTTACATTGTCCATAAATATTATAAGGTAAAAATTTTGTTGGTCATGTATACCTTATAAGAAAAACTTGGATAGAACCTTCACAGAACTGGAAAATTCATTTTTAAATTTGATGAATTGTTCAACTTCTGTTAAACAACCCGTCCTAACAAAAACTCACCTCAACTGACTTGTGTTGGATTTTAAACCTATCATCAGTCACATAGAGCACCTACATGAAATTTCCATTTTTATTCTAAGCATATACTGGGATTTTCCTTATAAAGATCATTTTTAAATTACGATGTTATAATTTTGCCTTCCCGTAACGAAAATTTCCGCATAAAAATCAGAATAAATTACCAATCCTGCTATAACAGCCTGATAATCCCATTAAAATCTGATTCCATGGCAAGTAAGAGGTAATTCTGCTCATGTTGCCAGGGCCCGTAGAAAATGGTACCACCTTAAATTTCATTAACGATAATAAAACGGTAGCCCGCACTTCACCTGCGCAATTTTTCATTAGCACTTAATTTTCCCGCCTAACGGGATTCGCGCACTCGCTTAGGCGGGCTAGGATCGTTTTCACTCAGTCTCAGTAAGTGACGAAGTTTAACAGAAGATGTGTTACATTTATATTTGATAACCTTATGCAGGCCCGGTGCAATTATAAAAGACCAATCGGGCGTCGCGCGTCGGCGTCGCATTGCTGAGCCGTCGTGTCATTTATGTATGTACTAACTGTAGTAACTTTTTACTTTATTTTTTCACACAACCAGTGTCCATTTATTAATTGAAGCATTTTTTATTGAATGCATACGCTTTTGTCGCGCTGTACGGATACTGCGGCAAATAAATAATTTATAAAGACTTTCTTAAAAATGATTTACTTTGGGATTTTTCCATTTCGTACCAACCGCTATAGGAAAGGCCTTACTGCTAACTAACAAAACCAAGGTACGTATGACGTCAGGCATACCTATAGCTTACACGGGGATAGTTTTGGCAGGATTTAAAAAAATCTATAAGAACTTTGTTTGAATACCACTTTATATATTTCTAACCAACCGGTTTCAGTTCAACCCGAACCTTCATCAGGGTTTATAAAAACAAATATTGTTTTATGTCATATATATAATATAACCCGAAGATTCGGGTTAAACTGAAACCAGTTGGTTATAAATATATATGTTAAAGTGGTATTCAAATAAAGTTATTTATTTTTATTTTTATGTATACCCACAAAGTGTTTGATAAGTGAAAAAAATAGGTTTAAAATTCTTGTTAAGTTAAAAGGTGAATTATTATTAAAAAAAATAATAAAATGGAATGGAATTTCTTGTTGAAACGAGATTCACGAACTTCAATAATGAGACAACGACGTAAGGAGAAGATTTTTGTTTTTTTCACGTTTTTCTGTTTCTTCAACAGTTTACTTGTGAAGCGAACAGCCCCCTCTAGCTCTGCGATTTACACTCAAATAGGCACCTTCCACCTTTTCAGCTTAGAGGAAAACTGATTTACATTTCACATAACTTGTGGATTCAAGGATTGGCGTAACTTTGCTTATGATGGAACTCCGATAATGGAAATACTTCATTGGAGAAAGCTTAACAAATATAGGTAAAGAGGGTTTATAACCTTAATATGTGAAAGGTCCCATTTCTACCTCAAAAATGATTTTTTTTCGTTTACTATAAGTGATCAACAGCTATAAATTCTGTTATGAATGTAAAGTCGCTTCTCGTTTCCAGAACACTTTTTTGTTTTTTTTTTTTTTTATTTACATAAAGACCAAAATTTTAGACAGAACACATATTGCATTAGTAATCATTGGAACTATGGAGTTATAAATGTATTAATTGCTTAAGATGTTCCGAAAATAATAGAGGAGTTTTATGAATAATTTGAAATAAAAAGAATAAAAAAGTAGCGGAGATATGAGCCACCAAGCATTTTTTTATGTGAATATCGCTCAGTCCCAACTGCTCTCAAACGTGTGGAACCAGTGAGACTATGGCCTTCCCAATAGGGGTAAGTTTTGAGTCTGAAGGTAGTACGAAGGGAAAAGAGATGGGGAAGAGGAAGGTAGAAGCAAACCTGGCTATTCAGATCTGGTCACCAAACACGTCTAAAGCCATTTTTTTATTTTTGAATAAATTTTTTGTTACATACATATAAATATATTAATTTTATTTTAAGTAAAAAAGAAAGAACTTTAATTTTTTATCTTATATATAGATAGAAGATAAAAAAAATATATAATGAAACAAAAAATATAGTACAATAGTGTGTATTTTTTTTTATTTTTATATATAAAGTAAATACACCATTACACATATATTATACATGGTATTCATTGAACATTTCAATTACCCAGTCAGTAGAGAAATCTCAGGTCTAACTGAGGAGCTAGTCTATTTACTAATTAAATACATAATATTTATAAATAGTTAAGGTGGTCATAAATAGTAGGCATCGTTATAACGAAAATACAGTATCTTTTTTTTTTATTTTTTTTACAGTGAATACCTCACAAGAGTCCCAACTGCTCCCGTCTGGAGCCAGTGAGACTATGGCATCCCCAATTGGGGGATGTTGTGAGGCTGAAGGTAAGTGGGGAAGGGAAAGAGGAAGGTGGGGAAGTACCTGGCTATTCAGATCTAGTCACTAAACACGGCTAAAGCCATTTGGAGGAACGTTTCAAATCTGAATGGTGGTCATACACCAGGGCGATACTGGTAGTATCTACCACTCTGGAACGTGCCGCAAATATACTATATATTATTTTATTTAATTAATTGTGAAATAACACAAATTAATCAAATAAAATTTATTTGCGCACGCCGGGTTCGAACCCGCGACCTTCGGAATGGCAGTCATTGGACTGGACAGTCTTGGACATTGGCGTTACCACTGGACTATGCCGGCCGTCGAATCTAAGTATTAAAGAGACAAAAGTAAAAAAAATAACAGTACATAAATAAATTGCAACAGTGTATATCTGAAAATCATCGATCATTGTGTAGGTTTTCTGCAAAAAAAGTAATGTCAGTTGTTTTTTAAATTTTAAATAGTTTTCACTTTTTATTATATTTGGTAAAACGTTGAATAGCTTAGGGCCTAAGTATTCATAATGATGTTGTGCAGCCGTCGTGTTCCATCTAGATACATATATATTCCCAGATATTCTAGGTCTTAAGCTTCTCGTTGGAGACAGTTCAGATTCTTTAAAAACTTTTAAAATAGCACATCTTTCAAATAATTTTAAAACCGGTAAGACCTTAAATTTATCGAACCTATCTTGGAAATTATCTTGTTAATTATCTTGGAAAATCTCTTGGTTTTTTAAAAATAACTTTAATAATCATTTTTGTGTTATTATTATGGGATTCAAGTTAGTCTTATAAATGCTGCCCCATGCAATTACACCATACTACAACACTGATTGTTTAAGAGCAAAGTAAACCATTTCAATATTTGAAAGTTTTAGGATATTTCTTAATCTTATAAATATATAAATGAGTTTTCTAATTCTTTTAACACAGTTATCTACAGGTTTCTTAAATTTCATATTACTTTCTATGGTGATCCCCAGGTATTTTACATCTGAGGTTTTCTTCAATAATTTTCACCTATCGTTACATATACCCCCCACATATGAACGGCTGTGTACCAGCACTCCAATATTGGAGGTAGGGACAGGGTCATTAAGGTGAAATGGCACATATTATATGATGTTTTTTCTACATTTAGACATAGTAAATTATCATCAAACCATTCCTTCAAAGTTTTAATATCATCATTCGCAGCTACTGTCACATCTATCCATGTTATTCCTTCGACATTGATAACTGTGTCATCCGCATACGAGATGATACTTCCACTAATAGGGAGACTGAACATATCATTGACATATTCAGAAAAAGTATTAGCTCGCTTACTGTGCCTTGTGGAATTCCATACTCAGAAGATATAGGTTCACTCAATATATTATTTAGTTTAGCATACTCTTCTCTATTTTCTAAGTAATCTGGAACCAAGTTAAAACTTTGTCTTCTAATCCAATTTTTTCAAGCTTAGCAACCAACCTAGAATGCGACACGCTATCAAAAGCCTTTTTTAGATCGATAAATATTCCTAGGCACTTCCGACGTCTATCCAAGTTCCCCATAACTATAGAAGTCAAATTTGAAATGGCATCATGAGTTCCTAGATTAGGTCTAAAACCATATTGATTAGAATGCAGAATTTTATTTTTATCAAAAAATAGGAGTAGTCTCTTTTTGATTAATTTTTCAATTATTTTAGAAATGTTAGATGTTAAAGATATTGGTCGGTAGTTAGTCATTTCCTCTGTGTTACCAGATTTAAAAATCGGATTAATTATATATTTTTTTGTAATTATTTGGAAATTTTCCAACAGAAAAGCTTAAATTAATTATTATGCGTGATGGGTATTTTTAAAAAATCTTTGAAAGTTTTTATGGTTTCTACTGTTATTCCGTCAAATCCCGGCGCCGAGCTACCCATTAATGATATTTACTTCTTCTGGTTCCGAGGTAGGTTCAAGAAATAGCATTTTATCGGAATCTATTATTACCATCATGAACCTCATGATTATTACTGGCAGTTACCGAGTTTATTTTTTGTGCTAAATTTTTACGAACATTAGCAAAAAAATTATTAAATAAATTCGCACATTGATTCGGCTCGACTTTTACGTCTATAGAATTACCATTGTACGTTAGTGTATGTATTTCCGACGGTTTGCGTTTCTTATCAATAATATCATTTAATGTCGACCACATTGTTTTTTATCATATTCAGCTTGGGCCATTTTTGTTTTATAATACTGTTCTTTAGTATTCCTTACTAAAATTGTGAGCATATTACGATATCTGACAAAGTTAAATAAACGTTTTTTTCTCGTACAGATTTCACCAATTCTGAACTAAAAAATATCAAAAAATCCCACATAGGCATCGCCAATTCGTGGGTATACTTATGTTTTATTATGCGGTTAAGCTTATAAATTATAACATTATATTTTAAAATATTAAGAAAATATTTAAGAAAAATATTAATAAAATATTTTAGAAAAATATTAATAAAATATTTCAAGCAACGTTTCAATTCTGAATGGTAGTTTAACCCCATGGCGATACTGAGAGTATTTTCCACTCTGGAACGTAGAGTTAGTATACTATATATTATTTTAATATATACCAGTTTAAAAAAAGTAGTTTCGAATAAAACGAAAAAGAAAAAACAGTAACGACTCCTTCTAAGCAGATCTTTTCAATTTTCTGACCTCTTTAGTCTTCTGTTGGGCTCTCATGTTGGCTATAAATATTCATCCGATCACTACCTCAGCTTCAGGCCGACTCTACCGCGCTCACTTCTAACTGCTATAACTTCGAAAATAGTCTGAATTTTGAAATGGTTAAACGTTTAAAATATTCTTAAAAGACTAAACAATTAATCTGGCAAAAAATATCGATTTTTTTAAATCTCAAGGTGTTGTAACTTTAAACCTCTTATATTAAATTCACCTTGTGTCACATGAGTGGAATTGACAAATCGTCCCCTTGCTCCTCGGTACACTATTCGCAACTGTCTGTAACTGAAACTGCACGGCGTCATTGAATTATATTTTTAAATCGATATATTTTAAGTAGGTTTATGTATGCCGGTTTCGAAGATCAGGTGGCGATTGTTAATCGATGGTTGAGTTCAAATCTAACGGTGGGGATCGATTAAGTCGTTGTTTTAATGTGGTAACTACATTAAAAGCTCAACTAAATAGATCCAGTGATGCTATGAAATCTCAATAGAGCAAAACTGAGAGTGAGATGTCGAACCCAAATATAATGATTTCGAAGGCAAGGTGTTTGCCACTCTAAGTTCATATAAGTCCTCCCTCTCTTTTAAAACAAATAAAGGAAAGAAAAAGTATTTTCAACAATTATTAAATACCGTAAATTATATTTTTGTTATTTGTTTTTTGGGTGTTATGCCGTTTTGCGCTAACTCCTTCTTTAGCCAACGTTTTGGACAACGTTAGAGTGTCCATCATCAGGGCAGATGTGTGATGCAAAGTGGTATTCAAATAAAGTTATTTTGTTTTATTTCATGTATACCCACGAAGTGTTTGATAAGTGAAAAATATAGGTTTAAAATTCTTGTTTTTAAGTTAGAAGGTGAATTATTAATAAAAACAAATAATAAAATGGAATGGAATTCCTTGTCGAAACGAGGTTCACGAACTTCAATAATGAGACAACGACGCAAGGAGAAGATTTTTGTTTTTTTCACATTTTTCTGTTTCTTCAACAGTTTACTTGTGAAGCGAACAGCCCCCTCTAGCTCTGCGATTTACACTCAAATAGGCACCTTCCACCTTTTCAGCTTAGAGGAAAACTGATTTACATTTCACATAACTTGTGGATTCAAGGATTGGCGTAACTTTGCTTATGATGGAACTCCGATAATGGAAATACTTCATTGGAGAAAGCTTAACAAATATAGGTAAAGAGGGTTTATAACCTTAATATGTGAAAGGTCCCATTTCTACCTCAAAAAGGAATCTATTTTTTTTTTCGTTTAATATAAGTGATCAACAGCTATAAATTCTGTTATGAATGTAAAGTCGCTTCTCGTTTAAAGATCATTTTTTTTTTTTATTCACATAATTAATTAATAAATAATCCTACACCATCTATCTAAAGAAATAAGAACTAATTATCGACAACATCACTATTAGCCAAAATCACAACCAGGCATAATGGCAACTACCAATAAAGTCCAAACACGATCAAAACAAACCGAATCACCACATCGAACTGATGCCTGTGCAGACCAGCAATATGATAAATTTATAAAGTATGTCGATAAAAAGATGGAGGATTTAAAGCAACAACTATTCAAAAAAATTGAAGATGAGACACTGAACATAAGAAAAATTTTTGAATTTGATATATCAGATATGAAAAAAAGTGTTGACCTCAGCCGTCAATATCTCATAAACATGACAGAAAAAATTGATGAAGCAAGCAAATCTCTTGAATTCGATGATAAACAACATTTCAAAGAAAAATTAAGGAAACATGAACCAATTGTTATAATTAAACCTAAAAATCATGAACAAAAAAACACAAAAACACAAGAGGACATAAAGAACAACATAGATCCAGTTGATGTGGGCGTGGCCGGAATCAAGAATTTCAAAAAAGGATCAGTTATAGTGGAATTAAAAAACACAGAGGCAACAAAAAAGATCCGAAAAGAAGTTATCACTAAGCTTGGGGATAGGTATGATGTTGATATTCCTAAACCCAAGAATCCAACAGTAAAAGTGATAGGAATGACGGATAAATATACCGCCGAAGAAATAGAAAATAAAATAAGGATGCAAAATGATTATATAGACAAGGAAAACTCAAAAATATCGGTAAAATTTATAAAAGAAAATAAAAAAAGTAGTGAAAACAATAACTTTACTGTATTCATAGAAGTAGATGGAAAAACACACTCAAAAATGTTAGAGGAAGCGAAGATAAATATTGGATGGAATAGATGTGCTGTCTTCGATCATCTCTCAGTTTTGAGATGTTTCAATTGCAACGGATACAGACATAAAGCAGGCGTTTGTAAAAATAAAAAATCATGCGGAAGATTCTCAAATGAACATGATACGTCAGACTGTCAGGAAAATAGTGAAAAAATCAAATGTGTAAATTGCAAACTGACAAATGAAAAACTTTCATTAAATTTGAATGATAATCACCATGCATGGAGCAAAGAGTGTCCTATTTACAAAAGAAACATAGAATCGGAGAAGAGAAAAATTGATTTTTTAGGATAAAAAAAAAGACAAACGTATACTATTTAAATATTTTAAGTCTTTTGGCCCACGTAAATGAAATTGAAGTTTTATTACAAGAAATGAAACCAGAAATTTTAATGTTAAGTGAAACATGTATAACCAGTGATATTTACGAGTCTGAAGTATCATTTATTGGGTATTCAACTGTAAGATGCAATTCATTTAGTCGGCATACGGGAGGAGTTCTAATGATTATTAAAAATGGTATATCTTTTAAAATAATATCAAATGAAGTGTTTGATGAAAAAAATACATGGATACTGGCAGTACAAATAAGAAAAAACTTTATTAAAGGAACATACGCTGTATTATACCACTCACCAAACCAAAGCCATTCAAAATTTTTAGATTTTTTCGAAAGTTGGTGTGGTAAAAACATGAAAAATCAAGATATGTTTTATGTAACCGGTGACTTTAACATTGACATGAAAGTCAAGAATACCTACAGTAATAGACTTCAGAGTTTAGTGAATTATCTAGGAATGAAACAACTTGTGACCAAACCAACTAAAATCTCAAATACATCAGAAAGCATTATTGATTTAGTCATAACAAATCATTTTTACTTGAATGTTAATGTTATGGATACTCCAAAAATATCTGACCACGAAAATATATTAACAATATTTGAAACGACCACAAGTCCGAAGCCACAGGGAATACGAAATATAACGTATAGAAAAAAAATAACTATAATAAGGATACATTGTGTACAGCATTACAAAACAAAAAATGGATCTGCGATACCCAAGGAAATTTAGACGGAAAAGCCGATGAACTAGTAGGACATCTGAAAACAGTAGTAAATGAGCTAATGCCTTTAACTAATATTATATTAAAAGATACAAATAAATGGTATACGAAATCCTTACATATTCTACAAAAACAAAGGGATACAGCCTATAAAGCCTGTAAAATACAATTCACTGAAGAAAGGTGGGAAACTTATAAGAAACTTAGAAACATGTACAGTACAGAAATAAAACATACCAAAAATTCGTATATCAGGCAAAAAATAATTACCTCTCAAAGTGACTCAAGAAAAATGTGGACTAGACTTAAAGAAATTATAAGCGGCAAACAGAGGGAAAACATTAAAGAAGTTCGGTTTCCAGATGGAGTTGAAGATGATACACTTAAAATAGCCCAAAAATTTAACACAAATTTTGTACTTAGTGTCGAAAACATAAATAAGAGTATTCCATTAGTCGCAGATACCTCTTCTCAATCATCGGAAAAAAGAGAGAATAAAAATATTTTCAGGTTTAATAAAATTGACAATGAGTATTTAATGAAAATCATTAAAACAATGAAACCAAAATCATCGCCGGATGGAATTACTATAAGCATAATCAAAGATGCACTGCCAGCTATAGGAGACAGATTAGTTGCACTAATAAATGAATCTCTGACTAAGGGAATTTTTCCGCAGTCATGGAAAACCTCCATAATAACACCAGTGCCCAAAATAATAAATGCTAAAAATTTCGAAGACTTCAGACCAATAAATGGATTGCCTAAATATGAACAATTACTAGAATGCATTGTGAAAGAACAGATGAGTAAATTTATAGAAAAAAATAACATCCTAGTAAAAGAACAATCTGGGTTTAGAAATAAATATTCCTGTGAAACAGCAATAAATTATGTGATAAATGAATGGAAAACAGCTATGGATCAGAAGAAAATCACAATAGCAGTGTTCTTGGATTTTAGACGTGCTTTTGAAACGATAGACAGAGAAAGACTAATAATGAAATTGAAGGACATAGGAATCCGTGCTAATGAATTGCAGTGGTTTATTGATTACTTAAAAAATAGAAAACAAAAAACCAAAATTGGAGATACTATCTCTGAAGAACAAGAAATCAACATTGGAGTTCCTCAAGGATCTGTTTTGGGACCGCTCCTATTTATTTTATACATTAATGATATAGTGAAGTGCTTAAAGTACTGTTCCATCAAACTTTTTGCAGATAACACACTTTTATATATTATAGCAAATAATATTGAAGATGCGTTGTCAAAAATACAAAATGAACTTAATGAATTATCTAAGTGGTTAAACATAAATAAATTGAAATTAAATGTAACTAAAAGTAAATTTATGGTATTAGGGAATAAACTAAACGTAAATACTGTCCTAAATATAGACAATCAAAATATGGAAGAAGTAAAAGAAATTAAATACCTGGGAATCATAATAGATAACAAGTTAAAATTTAACACTAACTTTGAAATTTTAAATAAAAAAATGGCGAAAAAGGTTAATTTCTTAAGTAGGATAAAAGGAAAATTGGACATTAAAACAAGGATATTGGTCTACAATACCACTGTAGCATCCCATCTAAATTATTGTACAAGTGTAATATTTCTAAGTAACAAAACCCAAATTAAGAGAATGGAAGTAATCCAGAACAGAGGCATGAGGTCAATACTGTGTTGTAGCAGGTACACCAGAATAAAAACCATGCAACGTCAACTCAATATTTTAAGTGTGTGGCAACGATTAGTTTATAATACCTTAGTGTTTATTTATAAGCTAAAAAATAAAATGTTACCTGACTATATGTCAAAGAATGTTAAAATTAATAGTGCAGTTCATTTATATCCTACGAGAAACTGCAACGATTTTAGGCTTCCTAAAACACACTTATCAGAAACACAAAACAATATTTATTATAAAGGTTTTAAAATGTTCAATGAACTCCCGGTAACTGTTAAGGAAGCTAAAAGTCTTGCAGTTTTTCGTGGATTATGTCTCAATGTTGTTAAATCTAAATTTTAGTATGTAAGAAGTAAATAATATTGTAGTAGTCATAGAAAATAATATATTAGGTATAAGATGTAAACTCTTATAACTAAATAAAATATACATTAAAAAAAAAAAAAACATAAAGACCAAAATTTTAGACAGTACACAAATTGCATTAGTAATCATTGGAACTATGAAGTTATAAATGTATTAATTGCTGAAGATGCTCTGAAAATAATTGTTATTTTACACGTATGCAGAGGAGTTTTATGAATAATTTGAAATAAAAAGAATAAAAAAAGTAGCGGAGATATGAGCCATCAAGTATTTTTTTATGTGTATATTGCTCATTCCCAACTGCTCCCAAACGTGTGGAACCAGTGAGCCTATGGCCTTCCCAATTGGGGTAAATTTTGAGTCTGAAGGTAGTACGAAGGAAAAAGAGATGAGGAAGAGGAAGGTAGAAGCGAACCAGGATATTCAGATCTGGTCACCAAACACGTCTAAAGCCATTTTTTTTAATTTTTGAATAAATTTTTTGTTACATACATATAAATATATTAATTTTATTTTAAGGAAAAAAGAAAGAACTTTAATTTTTTATCTTATATATAGATAGAAGATAAAAAATATATAATGAAACAAAAAATATAGTACAATAGTGTGAATTTTTTAAATTTTTTATTTCTATATATAAAGTAAATACACCATTACACATATATTATACATGGTATTTATTGAACATTTCAATTACCCAGTCAGTGGAGAAATCTCAGGTCTAACTGGGGAGCTAGTCTATTTACTAATTAAATACATAATATTTATAAATAGTTAAGGTGGTCATAAATAGTAGGCATCGTTATAACAAAAATACGGTATCTAAGTATTAAAGAGACAAAAGTAAAAAAAATAACAGTACATAAATAAATTGCAACAGTTTATATCTGAAAATCATCGATCATTGTGTAGGTTTTCTGCAAAAAAAGTAATGTCAGTTGTTTTTTAAATTTTAAATAGTTTTTTCACTTTTTATTATATAAGGTAAAACGTTGAATAGCTTAGGGCCTAAGTATTCATAATGGTGCTGTGCAGCTGTCGTGTTGCACCTAGGTACAATCTAGGTCTTAAGCTTCTCGTTGAGGACAGTTCAGATTCTTTAAAAACTTTTAAAATAGCAAATCTTTCAAATAATTTTAAAACCGGTAGGAAATTAAATTTATCGAATAGTTCACTTGTTGGAAAATCTCTTGGTTTTTTAAAAATAACTTTAATAATCATTTTTTGTGTTATTATTATGGGATTCAAGTTAGTCTTATAAATGCTGCCCCATGCAATTACACCATACTGCAACACTGATTGTACAAGAGCAAAGTAAACCATTTTAATATTTGAAAGTTTTAGGATATTTCTTAATCGTATAAATATATAAATGAGTTTTCTAATTCTTTTAACACAGTTATCTACAGGTTTCTTAAATTTCATATTACTTTCTATGGTGATCCCCAGGTATTTTACATCTGAGGTTTTCTTCAATAATTTACACCTATCGTTACATATACCCCCCACATATGAACGGCTGTGTACCAGCACTCCAATATTGGAGGTAGGGACAGGGTCATTAAGGTGAAATGGCATATATGATGTTTTTTATACATTAAGACTTAGTAAATTATCATCAAATCATTCCTTCAAAGTGTTAATATCATCATTCGCAGCTACTGTCACATCTATCCATGTTATTCCTTCGACATTGATAACTGTGTCATCCGCATTCGAGATGATACTTCCACTAATAGGAAGACTGAACATATCATTGACATATATAAGAAAAAGTATAAGCCCGCTTACTGTGCCTTGTGGAATTCCAAACTCAGAAGATATAGGTTCACTCAACATATTATTTAGTTTAGCATACTGTTCTCTATTTTATAAGTAACTCTGGAACCAAGTTAAAACTTTGTTTTCTAATCCAATTTTTTCAAGCTTAGCAACCAACCTAGAATGCGACACGCTATCAAAAGCCTTTTTTAGATCGATAAATATTCCTAGGCACTTCCGACGTCTATCCAAGTTCCCCATAACTATAGAAGTCAAATTTGAAATGGCATCATGAGTTCCTAGATTAGGTCTAAAACCATGGTGATTAGAATGCAGAATTTTATTTTTATCAAAAAATAGGAGTAGTCTCTTTTTGATTAATTTTTCAAATATTTTAGAAATGTTAGATGTTAAAGATATTGGTCGGTAGTTAGTCATTTCCTCTGGGTAACCAGATTTAAAAATCGGACTAATTATATATTTGTTTGGAATTATTTGGAAATCTTCCAAAAAAAAAACTTAAATTAATTATATGCGTGATGGGTATTTTTAAAAAATCTTTGAAAGTTTTTATGGTTTCTACTGTTATTCCGTCAAATCCCGGCGCCGAGCTACCCGCAGTGAATTAATGATATTTACTACTTCTGGTTCCGAGGTAGGTTCGAGAAATAGCATTTTATCTGAATCTATTATTACCATCATGAACCTCATGATTATTACTGGCAGTTACCGAGTTTATTTTTTGTGCTAAATTTTTACGAACATTAGCAAAAAAATTATTAAATAAATTCGCACATTGATTCGGCTCGACTTTTACGTCTATAGAATTACCATTGTACGTTAGTGTATGTATTTCCGACGGTTTGCGTTTCTTATCAATAATATCATTTAATGTCGACTACATTGTTTTTTATCATATTCAGCTTGGGCCATTTTTGTCTTATAATACTGTTCTTTAGTATTCCTTACTAAAATTGTGAGCATATTACGATATCTGACAAAGTTATTTTTAAAAATTGAATTGAAAGGGTTTTTTTACAAAGTATGAATAAACGTTTTTTTCTCGTACAGATTTCACCAATTCTGAACTAACAATTATCAAAAAATCCCACATAGGCATCGCCAGTTCGTGGGTATACTTCTGTTTTATTATGCGGTTAAGATTATAAATTATAACATTATATTTTAAAATATTAAGAAAATATTTAAGAAAAATATTAATAAAATATTTCAAGCAATGTTTCAATTCTGAATGGTGGTTTAACCCCATGGCGATACTGAGAGTATTTTCCACTCTGGAACGTAGAGTTACTATACTATATATTATTGTAATATATACCAGTTTAAAAAAAGTAGTTTCGAATAAAACGAAAAAAAAAACAATAACGACTCCTTCTAAGCAGATCTTTTCAATTTTCTGACCTCTTTAGTCTTCTGTTGGGCTCTCATGTTGGCTATAAATATTCATCCGATCACTACCTCAGCTTCAGGCCGACTCTACCGCGCTCACTTCTAACTGCTATAACTTCGAAAATAGTCTGAATTTTGAAATGGTTAAACGTTTAAAATATTCTTAAAAGACTAAACAATTAATCTGGCAAAAAATATCGATTTTTTTAAAACTCAAGGTGTTGTAACTTTAAACCTCTTATATTAAATTCACCTTGTGTCACATGAGTGGAATTGACAAATCGTCCCCTTGCTCCTCGGTACACTATTCGCAACTGTCTGTAACTGAAACTGCACGGCGTCATTGAATTATATTTTTAAATCGATATATTTTAAGTAGGTTTATGTATGCTGGTCTCGAAGATCAGGTGGCGATTGGTAATCGATGGTTGAGTTCAAATCTAACGGTGGGGATCGATTAAGTCGTTGTTTTAATGTGGTAACTACATTAAAAGCTCAACTAAATAGATCCAGTGATGCTATGAAATCTCAATAGAGCAAAACTGAGAGTGAGATGTCGAACCCAAATATAATGATTTCGAAGGCAAGGTGTTTGCCACTCTAAGTTCATATAAGTCCTCCCTCTCTTTTAAAACAAATAAATGAAAGAAAAAGTATTTTCAACAATTATTAAATACCGTAAATTATATTTTTGTTATTTGTTTTTTGGGTGTTATGCCGTTTTGCGCTAACTCCTTCTTTAGCCAACGTTTTGGACAACGTTAGAGTGTCCATCATCAGGGCAGATGTGTGATGATGGACACTGTAACGTTGTCCGAAACGTTGGGTAAAGAAGGAGTTAGCGCAATACGGCATAAAACCCCAAAAAGAAATAAAAAAATACTTTTGGCCGTGAAAATCTTAAATCATACCGTAAATAATACATTATCTTTGAAGTTGATAGTAAAATTATTCTGCTTACAGAGTTTCTCATTTTTAGACGCGATAGTCGTTATTCCTGTTTGGAATAAGCGCTGGATCAGAGATAACCGGAAAAACTCATCAAAATGACAATTCAACACACCTTTGAAAAGTTATATAAAGTCATGAAAGTGAGAAACAAAAACCAGCTAAAATGAATTTCACTTTTTAAAGATGTGTTAATGTCATTGTGTTGAGTTATCATGGAACCTTGTCCATAACCATACAACAGGCAACATTATTATTTCAAATAAATAGTTTTCTCACCTAGATCAGTAAAAATTCTACAGCTCTTGCATACAATTACTATCCGTGTACACATTGATCAACCGCGGCAACATTGCACAGCCTTGCTTTACAAGTTGTGATATCAGACCACCCCGTAAAATCACCATACGCCTAGAGCACGCAACGGGTCCTTTGTATTGTACAAATTAATTTAATTATTTAAGGAAAAAACAATTTTTGCATGTTATGCTTTAAAATATAAAGGTTAATTATTATTTGTTTGAGCCCGTACATATTCGCAGTATGAAAATGTACGAATAGTTTTGTTCGTATAACTAAATTCTGCCAAGAAAGTGATACAAATACAATATTGGATTGAATCCGATACAATTTTAAATTTTCTGTATATTTTTAAAAATGCCTACCAATATTTAACTAACTATCTTTTTTCACCTTGGCTAATCTGATCTTCAACAAAAAGTTTACATTAGTATTAGTTTGATTTTGTGATATTCTAAATCACTCCAAACCAAACTCAATTCTCTAAATTTTAGTTTAAGGCCCTTCGTACATGGAGATACTTACAAGTTTGCTTGGCTGCGACGCAACCACAAGTAGCCTACCGATATGCTATACTCTACTCTTCGATGCTGGTTTCCGTATACGGCGCTGTCCAAAATATACTGAGGTTGCATTTTCTAACGTGCAGCCGTCGGGTTAATACGGTGTCAAGAGACTAGCGACGAAGGCAATAGTATTAATATTCTTTGTATTTGCAAGCATAAAAACAATATAAGAATATATTTTGGATTCATCCATGAAACGAAATAAATGATAATTGCAGGGCATTCATCGCCGTCAAGGAACTACATCAGAATAATGGCAAATGAACTTTTCTTTCCAACCTCAATCCACGCCTTCTCTGCTAAATCTTTAATTACGTATTCCGGTATATTATAATTATATAAACATCGATATTTTCACACCTCAAGAACAAATTTAACGCTCAATTTCGGACGTCATTTCTGTCAAACCAATGGTAAATACGAATGCAACTCGCTATGCACTGTTGGACTGTTACCAGCACTGTCAGTAGCGTTCAACTTATGCCTATCCCGTATTGGATTGTAATGTCGTGTACGAACACTAGCAAAATAGTATGGCGTATGCTACGCGCACGAAAGTCGAATCGCTTGTTAGCCACACGAACGAATGCCCCACGAGTTTTTTATTTTTTATTTTTTATTCAAAGATTTTTTATTCGTATACATAACTACATATTTATGGCCATATTTTTTTTCAGTTAAGAAACCTTTTTTTTCGTATCTCATACTTTTAATGTAATAAATAGCTAATTATAACAGAGAATTTGAATATCAAAGCTTCTGAATTCATTTGAATATTCAAATTATTCAAAATGAAAATTATAAGTACACAAAATTAAGTCAAATGACGTAGACATGGTTACATTATGCGCAATAGATATGTAACCATTTGGATAAATATGTACGGTTCGAAGACAAGCTGCGAAACAGATGTGAATATATTATGCCCCAGTCAACTTTAGTTTTTAACTAGGCAGTGTCTGTTCTAATAAACTATCTACTACCGATTAAAATTACCTACTTTATATTTTTATATTTTGTTGTTATTCAGTACATTTATATAAAATTATAAAGATTTTTGAATATATTCATTTATTAGTACCTACAAGAAACACACTAAGGTAGAAAAGAAAAAATGAAAATGGGAACAAATGAACAGATAAAAAAAATAAAGGTGAAGAGAAAACATGGTAATCGTAATATTATCTGATGACATATTTTAACAGTTTTTATAAATCTTACCGGAGTTAATCTAATATCCATTAAGCTATTTTTTTAACAAATTGATGCCACTTTAATTTTAATACGAATCAGTATGTAGTTATCTATCTAAACGAAATTACAGTTCTGAAACTTTATAAAAAATTATTTTAAGTAATAAAATGAGTCGCCTGTAATGTCAATACAAATTGAAAACATCTCGCGAGAAAAATAAATTCCGCCGAAGGGAACTGAACCCGCGCCTTCTGATGTCACGTCGGCTTATTACTTATAATAATTTATTATCCTTTGTGCTATGCATAAAAACCTTGTCTTATAAAGTTTATCATTTAAATAAATAACTGAAAATTTATCTTTGTAGTTGGGAACGTCGTTACTGCAGAAACTGTGCATATGAACATTTTTGTATTATTAAATAATAGTGACGTTTTTTTGGAATGTCGGAAGATAAGGGCAATCCCACACATTCCATAAAGAGTATAAATAAATGTTAATAATATCATAAATAGAAATACAGAAGTGAGTAAAGAATAGAGTAGCTTAATAGAAATACAGAAGTGAGTAGCATAGTTTGGACAAGGTGTGTTATTCTGTACGGTATAGAATATCACTTTAGTTGGAACTACTTTGAAGTCTCATTTATATCTCAGTATAATTATGTAAATATTAAGAGTTTAAGTATTAAGAATTTTTTATCATACAACAGATTATAAATCCATTTACAGTAAAATCTTCTCATTTCTTAACATTAACACATAAGATAATTATACCAAAAAAGTCTTAATGCTACTTAAGGATGAATTAAGTACATCCACAGTTACAAAAATTTCATTCAACATCACCTTTCCTCGTGTCTTGCTTTTTGGTGATAGAACATCTGTTCTGCCGTGTGGTATCTTGAACAAGTCATGGTCACAAAACGACTACTAAGTAAAATTCCAAGAGGAATGACATATCAATAGATTTATGCGTTATATTAAAACTAAGCATTGTAAGATTTGCGTAACGTCTTGTAGAAGATTTTTTTCTCGATTTCTTCAAGCTTATTTATATATTTAGTTTGGTGCGGAATTATTACACCACTAGCATACTCCAGTTTACTTCTTATAACTCCACCGGCTAATGGCTAGCATAGCATGCGAGTTAATAAACTGTTCATATCTCCCAGTTTGAAAAAAGTTATTTTGAAGCATGTGTATAATTAAAGAAGAAGGTACATTCTCACAAATCAAGATTTTTTGCTGTTTCAGCCAAACAAACTGTTTTAATTAAGATTCCCTCTCACGAAATAATAGTCTACGTTATAACTAACATTTGCAAAATAAATAATACATTGCATTGATATCTCTGTTTTATCTGTGCAAAATTCATGATATCGGAAATGACGTGTTTGCTTTTTCAAACCAGACAATGGATTTCTACTACACAGGTATCCAGGGGTAAAGTACACTAACTTCGGGGGGTGATTCTACGTGGTGGTAGAGGTGAAAAAGCCAAAAAAAATATACTGAAAGTCCATTGATTTTCTCCCGCAAAAAATATTTTTCTAACAAGTATATTAATTTTTCAATGCAAAAAATTCAACTTTTTTAGCTGACAACTTCTTTCAAACTATGAAATTTCGAAATAGTTTATTTATAATTTTTACTTATCTTTCCTCCCGTAGTTAGTGCACTTTACGCTCGGGCACCTTGAAATCTACCTTTTTTTACCGAAAATGATGCTTGGATAAATCTGTCCACAATGAAGTGCTGGTACCTACCCTGATGTATGGCAGTGAGGCATGGAACTGTGCAGAAGAAGGATGAAAGTAGACTGAATGCTATAGAAATGAGATCCCTGAGGCGTATGTGTGTAAAACCATGTATAAGAATGCAACGTAAGCGTAATGAGTAAGATTAAAAAAGGGGCGCTTAGATGTTTTGGGCATGTAGAGAGAATGAACGAAGAAATCAGTTCAAGGAGAATATATGATGCAAATGTGAATGGTGAAAGAAGTCGGGGAAGCCCGAGGAAGATGTGGCATCATCAAGTAAATTAAATACCTGAGTCGGGCCAGAATAATAGAAGAGTATATATGAGACGATGTATGAATGTGATTGAGGCAAGAAGTATGTGCCAAGACCGATCTGTTTGGCGGTCCGTCCTCTCAGCCTACCCCTGTGGAGAAATGGCGTGATGGTAAGTTAGTTAGTTATTTTTAGCATTTAAAAAACATTTCCTACAGTAAGAGTGCCCATATCTCTGTCTGATTAGAAAGACGATCAACTATTATTGGTAGCAGTGGCCAGGAGTGTACGAAGTAATGGTGATCCCGAACTGGGGACAGTTGCAATTCACTATTTCACCAAAGACCTGCAGAATGGGGGTCCAGGGAAGTTGGCCCCTTAATTTACATAATAAGCTGATATAAAATATCACGACGGAACTCTCCTTTATTTTTAGAACCGGGCGACCCCACCTAAATGGTGGGCCTTAGCGTACGGAACGATTAATATGCTAACTGGATGTCCCTTATTAAAATCATTACTCCACTTGGCAAAGAAATTCAGCGTTGGAAAATTCTTCCAAATTAAATATTTGTTTAATCCAGCGCAGTAAAACAATTTAGGTCCTCAAAAAACATAGGGTTTTTTTCAAAATGGCTTACTTGGGATTAACTTTCTTGTGGTATTTTTATTTAGTTTTGAAAAAAATATATTAAAAACAATAGATTAATTAAATTAGGTGTCAAAAACAACATCAATAACTTACTTGTTACTTCCCAACTTCGCTCACGCTTGACAATAAATCATATTTAAACTTTTGATTTCTTTAATAATAATAATACTTTATTCTAGAGTATACGAAGGAGTAGTGCAATGCAATACATTCCATATTTAGAAATAACATAAAATAACAATTCTCACAAAAAAAAATGTCTTTGTTAAAGAAAGTTATTTAGTTTTAAACTAAGGAAACTGGTGGACATGGTTATTTTATAAAAATAAACATTAAAAAGATCGAAATTTAGTTATTCAACTTGTTATCATTAGTTAATAAATATTACGTTATTTCACTACAATTTTATAATATTGCCTAAGTGGTAAATAAAAAGACAGTACAATAGAGTAACACTGTATTTCCGTTGTACAAACGTTTAAATGGCTTAAAAAATACCACCATTTCACAGAGCTGCGTGGTTTGAAAATTACACTTTAGAATTGCCGGGGAGGGTACTTGCCCGGCAGTATGGAGAATTAAAATGTTAGGTCCCATGTAACATTCCCTGGTCTAATTGCCCATATTGTTTTTTTTTTATATTTCCATCTTTATTATCGGCCATAACAGAAAACCACCACGATGAAAATCCCTAACCCAAGCTTTCGCATTTAATCTGAAGGCCTCAAAGGATTAAAATTGTATAGAGCAATCCAGTTAGATAAAAAAACCATCCCATTTTTAAGGGAATTAAAAATCATTTTTATTCGGCTCTTTTATTTTTAATTTATTCAGAAAAGCTGCTGCCAAAATTTAACAACAGTGAATAATTGGTATAAAACCACAAAATAACGGACGGCGTTATGGATAGATCCGTATAATAATATTTTGAGCCATTTCATTTTTTTTAAATTACATCACTGAAAACCAATACTGTTGGAAACTCCACCGGCAGCAAAAGTACTTTTCTAATAGTAATTTTTTTCTGGAGCAATTTATTTGGCACTGTTGTTCTTCGGAGATTCCTTTGCTACTAGTTTAATGTGCTGCTCTAATGGATTGAAAAAACTTTCCACTATTATTCACCGGAGACAGAATCAAATAATGACCTAACCTAACATTACCATTGATGCCACTGTTATAATCCGTAGTACTTACTATTGAAAGTGTAGTATTGATTAAATGCGTTTTACACATACTTATATATGTTGATTAAAACTCCAAACACATCGACTATTTGGAAAATACATATTTAGTAATATTAATTATGAATACTTACTTATCTGCGTATTATATTATGTAATACATAGTTGATTAAAAGATCACACACATCAACAATTTGGAAAATACATATGATGTAACATAAATTATGAATAAACACTTATCTGTTTATTATATTAAGTAGTACATAGTTGATTAAAAGACCACATATATCAACCTTTGGAAAATAAATATTACGGAACATAAATTATGAAACTTATCCGTTTAATATATTAATTAATACATAGTTGATTAAAAGATCAAATACATCAACCGTTTTGAAAATAAACATTACGGATTATAAA
The DNA here is from genome assembly GCF_061612785.1 of Hesperophylax consimilis. Classification (NCBI taxonomy): domain Eukaryota; kingdom Metazoa; phylum Arthropoda; class Insecta; order Trichoptera; family Limnephilidae; genus Hesperophylax; species Hesperophylax consimilis. Next base: position 11,924,868 of record NC_142844.1, read on the forward strand.
TTATGAATACTTATTTATCTGTGTATTATACAACATAATACATAGTTAATTAAAAAACCACACACATCGACCATTTGGAAAATAAATATTACGTAATATAATATGTGAAATCTTACATATCTGTGTATTATATTACATAATACAAATTCTCCAATAGATGTATAATTGCGTAATACGCACTTAACAATTGATATTACTACGCTTTTATTAGTAGGTACTACAGTTTATAACACCACGACAGTTTACATTGGTTGAAAAGACGCTGGGAACTTTTTTACTCCGCTGTGAACAGAGCATACGAGTAGAAGTATCTTTGCCACGAGGTGAAATATTTATTGACGGTTTTTCTTTCCCATGCATTTTACAAAACGCACGACACTGTGTCACTGCAGAGTTGGGTAGAGAGTTTTAAGAAACTTAGATAGGTAAACTAAAAAAGAAATGAGCTAACAAAAAACTCATTATTGCAACTAAGAATGTACATAACTTTTCCAACTTTTAGATTTCAGCATATAAGGCGATAATACCACCAGTCAACGCCGAATAGTAAGATGGCGGTCACATTATAACATCCCTGGGCGTAAAATGGCGGGAATGGATTTGGCGCGCTCCCGTAAACCACCGACAATCTGCGAGCGTCTCCCGCACCGCGCCATAAAATTTGAATTTATTACGGAATCTCTGGATGGAACAAACGTGATCTCTGCCCGCTTACACTTCCAACACTACACGGCTCAAGTTTACGAAAGTATGTGGTAATGGGAAACATTGCACTCGCTTCACACAGCTCAAGGAATTTATAACGCAGCAATAATTTATAACGTAGCAATAATTTATTAGACTGGAGAAGTACCTACTTGTGCAGAACCCGGAACGCGAATGAAATTATTGATTTTGGACCGAGGATTCCCTCATGTTATTTTTTCTGGTGACCGGATAACTCATCAAAATAACAATTCAACACCTTTGAAAGTGATAAGTCATGAAAAGTGATGCATTGAAAACTAGGTTAGTTTTGTTCCTCATTTTCAAAGGCTACATCACTTTTTGAAGGTGTGTTGATATGTCATTGTTCTGAGCTATCATGGAACTGGTAGTCGTAGACTACTTACTCTTGGTTTTTAAACTATTTCGGTTTACTCACGAAAAATCATTCGTAGTTGTATATTCATAGTCCATCTCCAAAAAAATTTCTTATAAAACACATATCATCATAAATTATTTGATTGTTCATCATTCGAAAGCGGCATGTATAATATGGTCCATCTCCAAGACAATTTCTACTAAAACACACTAGATTCTAAATCATTCGAAAGCGGAATGCATAATATGTTCAATCTCCAAGACAATTTCTAATAAAACACACTTAATTCTAAATCATTCGAAAGCGGAATGCATAATATGTTCCATCTCCAAGACAATTTCTAATAAAACACACTTAATTCTAAATCATTCGAAAGCGGAATGCATAATATGTTCCATCTCCAAGACAATTTCTAATAAAACACACTTAATTCTAAATCATTCGAAAGCGGAATGCATAATATGTTCCATCTCCAAGACAATTTCTAATAAAACACACTTAATTCTAAATCATTCGAAAGCGGAATGCATAATATGTTCCATCTCCAAGACAATTTCTAATAAAACACACTTAATTCTAAATCATTCGAAAGCGGAATGCATAATATGTTCCATCTCCAAGACAATTTCTAATAAAACACACTTAATTCTAAATCATTCGAAAGCGGAATGCAAAATATGTTCCATCTCCAAGACAATTTCTAATAAAACACACTTAATTCCAAATCATTCGAAAGTGGCATGTGGCCATATGGACCATCTCCAAGACATTTTCTAATAAAACACTTGATTCTACATAATTCGAAAGCGGCATGTATAATATGGACCATTTCCAAGACAATTTCTTATAAAACACACTGGTTTCTAAATCATTCGAAAGTGGTATGTGTTGTGCATAGTCAATATTGGAGATAATTTCTAACATTACGTACCTTCAAAAATTCCAAAGCTTTTCTTCAGTCCAAAAATATTCCAAAAGGGGGTTATGTGAATCCAAATCTCTGCTGCCCTCTGCCGGGGAAACGTATTAGGAATAAAATATCACCGGGCGGTCCAAAATCATCCAACTTTATGGCTCTAATGCAGTCCTCCCCATGCAATTCTGAACCCGTGTATTTTAAAGGTATTTTTTTAGAAATAATAATAATTCATTTTTTTAAAAGAAAGACAAACATTTCCGGGTTACGAATAACCTGAAAATATTTCAAAATCTCTTACTACCACCAAAGTAAAATGCGGAAAATGTTGCTTGTGTTGTGATGGAGACTTACCCAGCCGAGGAATTGAACACACTACGTCTGGGTGGGACCCAAACGCGATGTCGACTCAGCCACCTATTTCTTTTGCGCCTTTTTGTGGGAAAATTGTCTCAAGAGCGATACACAACTCAATTTACTAATCACTATATTTTAACACTTAGACTTATAACTAAAGACTTACATACATTATAGATTTACATCTAAGATTTTTAACTAGTGACTTACATCGAAGACTTATAGCTAGTGACTTACAACTACGAATTAATACTAGAGACTTACAAATTGATATCATGATTATTGCCCGTGCCTTCAGTGAGTGATAAAGTATTTTAATACTTAATTAAGTAGAAGTGTAAAAAATAATAAAATTATGGTAAAATTATCATTTTTCAATATTTGTTTATCGTGAAGAGGAAGTAATAAAATAAATATATTTGTATTTATAACTTTTAAGTAATTACATTGTGGTTTGTAATATTATGTACCGAGTATACAAAAAAAATGATAACAGTTATTATCATTATTTCAACCTACGCGCTCTAAGAAAAAATCTTTACGGAGTATCAAAGCGAAAATTCATAAAAAATAATTAAACTCAATTTAATAATAATGGTATGATAGATTTTTTATTTACTTTATGGTGTTTTCCACTCATTCTGTATATACATTGAAAAAAAGTGAAATAAAACAGTCAATGTTTGTGATCATTACTAACCCATTTACCCATTAAAAATCTCGGGATAGTCAGAATTCTTGAAAACTCATTTCCAAATTTGAAAATGAAAAACAACAAAAAAATCTTTTCAAAAATTTTTAAGGCGATGCACGCTATCAATAACACCCCTTACTTATTGGCGATAAAGTTTAAATTCCCGCCTGACACCATCCGCCTGTTTTGATTTATGCTAGAAAAAAACATGGCCAAAAAGTGCTTTTTATTTTATTTTGTGGATGTTCAGACATAAATATTTCATTATTTTTTAAAATTAACACAAAAAACATAAATAACCTCAACTGGATAACCAAAAACCTTATAAAATTAATCAACAAAAGAAACAAATTACACCTGAAACTAAAAAAACAACCAAACAACACATTATTGAAAACAGAATTCCTAGAAGTAAGAAATAATATTATCTACTAAGAAAAAACGAAAATTAAAACAAACACACTTCGGTGATCTTTTTAAAAATGCGAAAATAACATTAAAAAATTTTTGAAGATAATAAACAACATCAAACAGAACCAATCGAATACTTCGAATACTTTTTTAGTAAATTAATCATTAACAACGAAATAATGACAAACAACGTAGAGATATGCGACCACTTTAACAATTTCTTTTGTAACATTGGCTCCTCCTTAGCTAATAATATACATAGCAAAATACCACACAATCTAGCCAATGAAATAAAATTAGTGCATAATATTTTTTTTATATGTAGATGATACTGCAACTTTCTACTGGGGTAAAGATTTAAACATCTTACTAGAAAATGCACAGAGAGACTTAGAAAAAATTAACAGTTGCCCCAATCAAATATCCTTACAATGAATGTTAAAAAACGGGATAAGTGATTTTAAGCTCAACTTGTAAAATCATTCCTCCCCAGGTACCCTTAAAAATTGAATATAACAACCAGCAAACTTGATACAGGAGAAATATCTTGGGCTGTGCATTGATAGACATCTAACTTTTAAAAAGCATATTCAAGATATTAAAGATAAAATCACCCCTTTAATTAGCGTATTTAGCCGGATATCATATCTGTTACCAAATAAAATTAAAAGGGTCTATATTATACCGTCGTACATTCACATTCAAACTAATTGATTGAAATCTGGGGAAATTTATATGAAACATATATAAATTAACTATAGGGAACACAAAACTATTTCACTTCAAACCTAGAACATACACAAAAAATTATGTATGGAAATAAAACTATTAACATTAAGAAATTATATTTATATAATACATCTCTCCTTATATACAAAATAAATAATAAACGCATTCATACAAATACAGAACTCATTAAAAAGTCCCAAGTACACACACACTATACACGGCAACACGGTAAAATACATTTAAACACTATCCATACTCATTATGGCAAGCAATCCATTAGTTACGAGAGGAGCAATATATATAATTGCCTCTCAAACAAACTTTAAAATAAAAAAGTGTAGGTACATCTAAAAAAAATATTGTTCACTTTTATGCTTAATCTACAAAACAATGAAAGTGAATAATTTCATTAGATACATTTTAAAAAAATGTTCCCTTTTAAGTTCAATCAACAAATCAATGAAAGTGAATAATATCGTTATGTGATGTATTTATGTGTAATGTATTAGTTATTTCTAGTTAAATACGTGAAAAATTAATTTTCTTTTATCTAGAATAAAAACATAAAAAAATAAATTTAATATTAGTATTTTTACTGAGATTTTAACTCGCGACAGGCCGTCAAATGCGTTAAACTAAATGCGAGTGAGATTCCAATTTAAATGCAGTAGTAGCCCACATTCCCACAACCACTGATTGGCATCCTCAAAATTGTAGAAAAACTATTAATACCACACACGTAAGCATTAATCAATCATTACTAACTATTTTTATTACCTTCTCAGAACAACTTTATTGAAATGCCTTTGTAATCTTCCAATGAGCACAAAACAATCAAATGCGGAATAGTAATACAAATAATACGTTTTTACATGCCTAAACCGTTACATGTAGAAAGAAAGTGTCTTTTATTAAATTTACTTACATAATTGGAAATTATTAAACATTAATAAAGTAAGGAAAATTATCTATTTCTACTTCTCCATTCTTTCACAAGACCTAAACAATATAACAGATTTGAATGGGTTAATATCAGTCACGTCATTAATAAACAATTAAGATAACGTTGCCATTTAATGTGGGGAAAAAAGAATTCAAAGTCCCACACAGAATAGTGAATCTATTGTCACAATAACTTTCTCGGTCAATAGTTTTAACCGGTAATAAATCATTTTATACATCATAAAAATTCAAAGTAGGCGGGGGTAAAACTATGTACAGTTTGAAAATGCCACTGAACGCTAAAACCGCTTAAACAATAATAAAAACCCTAAAATACTTGCAGAACTTAATAATAATATTAGAAAATTTTATTATATTATTTTTTTTAATATAATTAAATTGAGTTCTACGATTTACACATAAAAATAATTTGTATGTAAATAGATAGCTAATGATACGCAAATACAGAACATAAATTATTTCATTTGGTGGAATAACGGTTTTAAACAAAAAAAATGTATTGATAATAATTAATCGCCTTGTTTTGGACGCGTAAAACTATTTGCTCAAGGACTGAACCCAAACAACCTTGAAGGGTGATTTATACTGAATTAAAGGAAAACTAGTTTAATAAATTCAAATAACTTTCACAAGTCGGAAAAAATTGACCTTAGTTTGACACACAGATATATTAACAACTCAATTCTGTCGTTTTATCTCCCCATTGGCTCTAAGTTATGCTTTATGATTTTATATAAATTGAACGATTTAACATTATCGTTTGCATTGCCATAACATTAAAACCTTAAATAAATAATATAGCTTATTTGTATAATTTTGTATCAAATGTTGACTACGACCGAATGAAAATTGATTCCAAACCATTACTTATTTAGCTTATTTGAAAACTGATAATTTCTCTTAAATAAATAGCATCAAATAGGATCTATAATGCTACAAACTGGATGACACGATGCTATAGAAAACTAATCTTTATTTAACCTTGATCGATTAGTTGGTCGAGCGGCTTAAAGCGTCGGGTTCTCACGCGGGTTTAATCCTCCGAAATTTAATTCCCGTGGTAGTGGAATGAATTAAGATAATATATTATATTGTTGTTTTGGTAACCTTGGAATGATTACCGATTTCATACAATCATTTTAAAAAGAAAAGCGCACTGAACCTGAAGAGAAAGAATTGAAAACGAATTTCTGCGCATAACCCAATAATTTTTGATTTTTTTTATTTTGACATTTAGTAGTTTATTTTGACATTTAAGGTAAAGATTAGAGTATTATTTTTTTTATTTTAAGTAACGGGGATATGAGCCATCAAGTATTTTTTTTATGTGAATATCGCATAAGAGTCTGGAGCCAGTGAGACTTTGACATCTCCGATCGGGGTATAATGTGAGGTTGAAGGGCGTGGGGAGGCGAAGGAGATGGGGAATTTTCTGGCTATTTATTTAGATCTGGTCAATTAACTAAAACTAACTAAACAACGTTTCTATTCTTAATATTGGTCTTTCACTAGGGCCATATAGAGAATACATATATTATTAAATGAAGAAATAATACCAATAAATTAATTCATTTTACATGTTAAGTAGGTATTTCACATTTCATTGTAAAATAATATCAAAATTGTTTTTCAAGCCATTTTTTGAGAAATCGGCATTACTCATTTAGTAACATTAGTCTATTCAGAATATATCTGAACACGTGTTCGTGCAAGTGTCGTTTTCTAAATATATTTTTCATAAATGTTATGAGTTAGAATTTTTATCGACACTTGTTTCGACATCCTAATAAAATAATATGCGTGTTTTACCGACATTTTTTTAGGAAACCTGTCAATTCATTCCTTGGAGGTCTGCAGTTGCGTTTTCAATAGGAATACGAATAATTTAACCGGATTTTTAATAAAGTATCAATATTTTATATAACAAGTACTGTCCGCGCCCAATTTCTGAGTATAGAGACACGCAGCTAAACGATCTAGGAATGTGGTCGTTGAAAAAATGGGGTCGTTTTAGGAATTGGGTCATTTTAGGAATGCGTTTATTTTAGGAATGAAGTCGGTTTAGGAATGAAAAATTATTTTTTTATACCAGTAAGTAGTTTTCACGTTTTATATTATTATTTTTGTAATTGTATAATCATATCAGATGGTTACTGAAAATATCAGTAGTATATTTGTTGGCGTATTTATTTCAAGCGAAGCCCCGGAAAAACATTGGAAAATCTATTCACTTGAATCCATATAATACAATCCTAAGCGTATGTAAAATGCTTAAAACAAAACAACCCAAAGAAGGTTTATTATCAAAGCTTCCGAGCTGCGGTTTAAACTTCGGCCAGACAATAAACCTTTACAAATTAATCTAGGCATTATTCCGTTAAGGCATTTTAGACGTTTTAGGAAGGCAACCCGAATTAGTTGACTTTAAGACTGTAGTAAGGGTTACTAATTATAAGTAAACTTTTTTATGTAGTTTCTTAAATTTTTATTCGCCAAACATCTTAAATATCTATAGATTTGTGTAATATTGTTTGTTACCGTGGATCAGTGAATTCTCTATATTACGAAACGCCAACATCAAGAAAATTATGCATCTTTTACCGTCTGTAATTTACATCTTCTAACAAAACTTTGCAGTAAATTAATACAACTTCCACCCAATTTTAAATTAATTTCATCAATTAATAATAACATAAAGCCCAGCGAATTAATTAAGCAATTAAATATTTCGTATTTTTCGAAAACTGACTAGTATTTAAAAAAAATCATTACAGAAATTACTGAAATTGACTTGAACCAAAGGAGTCGCTAAAAACCCTCTATCTAAATTTTTAAAGGTCGTCTTTAAACCAGGGGTAGGAAAGGCCACGAGGTGCGGCCACATGACCACAAAAAAATTACAAAACCCGTAGAAAGGTACTTACTTCATAGCTGAGAGGTACTTACGTATGCACCTACGTTACAAGAAAGCAGTTTAGACACAACTGAATAGGTGAGCCAACATCTCGTTTTGATATTATAAAATTTATTTACATTCGGTAAAAGTACCTTAAATATAGATAAAAACGTTTTATACAGAATAGGATTAAAAAAATATACAGTGTAGACAAAATAATTTCATAACTAACCTAACCAGGTATAGCAAACAAAATTTTAGCTAGTAACTCTTTTTTTAAATATGTGAAATGCTTTTTTGTAAGTTCTTTCGGTGATATTAAAATATCTGATACGTCTGCATATTGGTCTCAGCTATATTTGCGTCGTATAAGGGAGTTTATAAACGCATTAAGATAGTTTTAGTTCGTATGACTATGTTAGGAACATGACATTAAATCAATTGCACCAATGCAGGGTTGTCGACTATTGAATTCATGATTTTAAGAATAAAAGTGACATCAGGCACCAATCTTCTGTTGGACAGCTTTATTAATTTTAGATTCATTAGACAGTTGTAGGTTATATTTTCAGCACGAGTTTGTCTGTCTTAAAAATGTGTGCTGTGTTTTTTCAATCGAATCTTAGTGAACCTTATAATGCCATGACCAAATAGGTGATTTATACTCCATTTTGCTCCAAACTAAAGAAGACAACAATAATTTTGAAAGAGGATGTGAGGTCACAGCGTTTATTGAATCAGCGTATTAGCGAGAGATAACTCCGGACCGATGCTCACTCAATTGGTGGATGTGGTCGACAGTGAATTCGTCAGGTAAAAAGTCGACACCAGATGTAAGCGGAGAAAACGGCGATGGAGTGGTCTAGGCCATGAAGACAGTGGCTCGACACCGAGTTGGTGGAGACCGGACTTGTAGATGGTGTTTAGCACTGGAGATGACGCTAAGTCTTCCTGGTACTCTAGTGTGAAGTAAGAGAGCTGTAGGTATGATTTACCAGGTTGGCAGATTATGCGAGCGCAGATGAGCACGCAGCGCGGGAGATGCAAGCAGGCAAAGATGTCGCAGGGCCAAGGCGCGTGGTGACCGCAGGGCAGGTATCAGATATCACAAGGCCAAGGTGTCGGTGATAATTCGTAGCCTCTCGTTTAAGATCGGGCAACGCCGGGCGTAGTAGGTCCGTGGCCCGTAGAGGCGCGGAACCGCGCGCTCAGAAGGCGACTGGCGCTTGCAGCGGGTACTCACTGCTAATTACAAACTGAACGAAGTACCTTGATTTTGGCCGCTTTATATAATTTAAAATATTGAAGTAGTAGAAAAAATGAAATACTTAGAATCATTATCGAAAACAAATTAAAACTTAACACTAACATTGAAATTTTAACTAAAAAAAATTCCAAAAAAGTAACTTCTTAAGTAGGATAAGGGGATAATTAGACCCCAAAATAAGGAAATTGGTCAACAACATCACTGTAGTATCCCGCCTGAACTCAGTATTGGATATGCGTAGCAACGTTTATTCCATAATACCCTAGTATTTATATACAAGTCAAAAAATAAAACGTTATCAGAGTATATTTTAAAAATTGTATAGTGTACAGTATTAATAGTACAGTCCATGGCTATCCTACGAGAAGCTGCAAAGATTTTAGGCAACGCAAAACAATATTTATTATAAAAGTTTCAAAATGTTCAATTAACTCCTTTCAAATGTTCAGGAAGCCAGAAGTTTTTCAGTTTTTCGTGGGTTAAGTCTCAATGTTGTGAAACCCAAATAGGTGATAGAATATTAGTTTATATTTTTAGAATAGATGTACACTAGATATAAAATGCTAAATTTTAAAATTAAATAAAACATACTTTAAAAATGCTTACTTATATAATAATAATATTAATATAATAAAGGAGCGAATGTGTTCGAGAACAAACCAGCAAATCGCGAGTAGGTAGATGTACCGTACCTTTGATGTTTTGCTGGTAGGTTCTATGGTGATGCAGGATGCATGTATGAACGTTTCCGTTTACTAAGCTTCTGTTTATTACCGCTACAAGGAAAATATTAAAGTAGTGCTAATTAAACTATGGACATGCTTACAAATAAAATGACAACTGTAATACATAATATTGCATTATACTGGAGTCATCTGCAGTAGGGTGGAGTGACGTTGAATGGGACTTTTTTTTTAAAGGTGCCAGTACTGTAATAGAAAAAAAAGTTGCCTTTATATAACACCTCTTTCGTCTAAAAAAATCAACTCGATCGAAACATTCCTTTATTCAACAACCAGCACATTTATATTTAGAAAAAAATTGTATGAAAAAAGTCGCTGAAAACTCTGCCAAGCATTATAAACAAGCGATATTCATAGCAAAAATACAATTTTATTAGGGGTTTTATAGCTAATAAGGTGCATAACACATGTGAAAATAAAAATAAAATTACCATAGTTTCAAGGCGGGGTCTATTTTTGGTTTTTTGAAGAGGATTATTGATTTTTTATTGTTTTTTTCGTGTTTTCATGTTTTTTTATTAAATAAAATACTTTAACAAAGAGAATTTTTTTAAACATTATCGAAGTTTTATAATATATATCGTGTTTTGGAATGAGATTTGGTGTAAAATTCGGGCATTATATGCCTAGATTTTATTGGCGCCCGAATGAATCCATTTCTTGCTTCAGGCACAACTGTAGACAACGATGCCTGGGTAACTAATTTGATGCACCTCTCGACTGCTTGAGTGTGGCAGGGAAATCTGGGAAATTCAATACTGTCTTTTTCTTCACCGAAATTATTTATCATTTTGACTAGGTCGTCATTACTGATTTCGGATAGTATCGGTGGCGGTGTAACTTCGAATTCCTGCCAGTTGATAATATCGTAATATTTACTTGCTGAAAAGTTTATTGTTGGAATAATAAAGTCTCTAACAATAGATGGACTCGGACATCTATCTCACGCCTTTAATATTCGTCTCAAACCCAATTCTCTTACAATAAGGTTGTCATCCATTATCATAGATAGTAGCAGATTTTCCGGGTGGCAAAAATGGGCGTTTCTTTGAATTACTGGATTAATTATATCTCGTAGATCGGTGCTCAAATATTGGGTGAGTTTTATTATAGTAAAAACATGTAATGCCCCATCTTTACACGACGGGTGCCTCTTTATCTCAAACCATGTCGGAGCATATGCTTTAACAAAATATTCAGCAAGAATTTTTAGGTTCACTGAAGGGTTAGTTGTTCCTATATATAATCGAAGTATTGAGTTTGCTGTCATCAACCAGCGTGAGTGACAAATACTACCTGGATGACGGTTTGCTAAATAGTGGGCAGTGACCTGTTGTAACTGCAAAACATATTTCGTACAAGTATTTTTGGTCCGTGCTCAAATTTTTCAATTCCTCTGCGTTGAGTTTGTGCATCTCAAAGTGTATTGGTGAATAATTTATAACGGTGTTTTTAGAGCTGCTTGAAAGAAGTTTTCCAATAGGTCCTGAAGACCCTTTAGATCCTGTTGTAGCACCATCTAAGTGTTGAAACAAGTGGCGAAGGGGAAGTTCGTTTGCATGCAGCTGACAGATAAACCATTGTAACGGATGACCTAATTCCAATTCCATGAATCTAATAGTTCCATTTTTTTGCCTGTATTTTCAGCAGTCCCATCACATCCAATCGCTGATAAATCATTCAAATTAAAACCGTTCATTTTTAAATGGTGTAACATGCTCTTTGCGATGTTTTTGCCAGTTCCCTGATGATGATGTAACATGTCCAACATATTGAGACCCCGGCTCAGATAAAATGGAATAATGTTCTTCTGAAATCGTTCTCCGATGATATCTATCCCCTATTTTTTCCTGAGACAGTGTTTTATCCTTCCTTCCATCGAAATATAGACCTCGAATTTTTGTTGACTCCGACGACATCTGCCATGTTTTTATTAAAGAAGTGCGACACGTTTGTCTAGCTCGTCTGAGTTTGCTCCTGTCAATCACCATTTTAGAGTCATCTTCGGTTACTATGCCACAATCTTGTAATGTAGCACTTGCAACAGCTGATGCCGACCTGTCTGACAAACCATGCTGATCGCAGATTCTGGCCAAAGTGGGGAGTTTTAACATCATACGGGAATTTTCTGGAGGTTGCGAAGAATGTGAAGAAAATTATTGGTTTTCATCAAAAAAGGGTTGACGTGGTTTTGTCGCTGATGCTGTAGATGAGCTGACCTTCGAAGCAAGTTCAGATAAACGAGCTTGCATCCTCATTTTCCGAAGTAATTTTTTTGTTGTGTCGGTGTCTTTTGCTCCCAGCATCATTTTTCTCGAGGATCTTTGGTCTTGAAGGAATGCTTGTTCTTTGGTGGGTACCTACCTTGCGCGTCTTTTCGCAGGAACACATATTCAGATTGTTACATTTGCATGAAGCAATATCGAAAAGTTTATTCATTTTGATTTTATGAGAATTTAACTTAACATAATAATGCACACTTTTTTTGGCCAATTTTCAAGTTTTAAGTATTCGTTATAATGATCTTGGATCAGTTTCATCACTCGATTGTGTGAAACAATGGGAATAGAAGCGCCAAGAAGCTCCAAATTCCTTCAACAATTGCAGATATAACACTTTTTATTTCGAATATTGACGGTTTTTTTGTAGAGTTAAGATTACGCTCATATCGTAAGAACAAATAATGTTTATGTTTAATGTTAATCACTTCTGAGACAGTAGGTAACACTTGAGAGTTCATTTCAGTTGGTGCCCCGAATATTGGGCATAAAATTTTGCTTCTCGTGTAATTTGCATTCATTTTCACAACAATTATATGTGTTAAAATTTAATCGGACAAGGATTCTAACACGTCTACGGTCAGCGGTAGCCGAAACGAAACTAGATGCAAGTAGCATCTAGTTTCTGCGACGAAACAATAGGAGCAAAATTATCCCCCCCACCTCCACAGCGCTCACAAACTCACTAGTTTAACAGCAATTTATGCAGTGTTTTTTTTTTATAAAACATGTAATGTTCAATAAGGTAAATGCAATTGAAAGTAATGGATATTATTTTATATTTTTGAGACTGTACTCAGATTTTGGGAAAAAAAGGCTAAATTTACGTTTTTTACGTTACGAAATCGCTAGGTTGTTGAATGAAGACATAAGTTTAGATTTTTTTAAGTATTTTTACGAGAATATGAATAACATGAAGCATCTTTTGACAGCTATTACAATACCGAGATTTGATTTTTGCAATATCGCTCCATGCTAATCTGAAGATGCATTTAAGAATGAAACTATTTTCGTGTCTGAAGTGCCGTTTTAAAATTCTAATTTTTTATACTATGTGCTGCAAAAATCTGTGGAAATGATTTGTGTATTCTGTGTCTAGTTTTAATCAAAGTTGGGAACTCGCACAAGGATTAGCATTTTATTTAAAAGTTTTGTATTCTGAGTTTCAAAATTTCAGTTAATTCATCTGCTGATTGCATTTTGAAGTAAATCGAAGTACAGTTATAAAATGCAAGATACAGACGTCCTATAAGAATCGAAGGAAACCATTTTACTGAGTGTAGTTTTAATCAAAGCTGGGGACTCATAAAATGATACAATCATAGGTTAAAAGCTGTTTTGTCTTCCAAATGATGTATTAAAATTGTAGTTGCGGAATCATTGTAGTTGCGGTTAAAGCGAGGAAAGACTTAACCACGGCTGACATCGGGTTCGCTGGAGCACTAAAAAATATCTATGTCAACGACCACCTCACTAAGGTAAATAAAAATCTTTTCTTTTGGACGAGAGTTCTGGCTAAGGAACGGGGGTTCCAATATGTTTGGCTAAAAAACTGTCAAATCTTTGCATGACGCAACTCAACTTCCCCGCCAATCATCATATTATCCAAGGAGGAAGATCTGAACAAGATGGAGGTCCAGCGTAATTTCTCTCCTCTCCCTGGATTCAACTCTGGAGACCCTCGTCCCAGCCAACCATAAAATCAGCGAGACCTAAGCAAAAACTATTCTTTTTTATTTTCTTTACTTTCATATATTTTTTTATTTAAATATTTTTCATTCAAATATCTATCTCTTAAAATTCTATTTCTTAAAGATTACTGTTATAAATGTTCCTCCTTTGAATATTTTTCCATCAAATATTTTCTTTTTGAATGTTTAACCTATGTAAATTTTTCATTTAAATGTTTTCCTTTTAAATATTTTTCTTTTTCTTTTTCTTTTGGATATAATGGTTCTCTTAAAGTTTTCATCTTTAAAGATTACTGTTTAAAATGTTTTTTCTTTAAATATTTTCTTTTTGGATGTTTTATTTCTGTTTATTTTTCGATTAAATGTTTTGATTTTAAATGTTTTTACTTAAAATATTTTTCTTTGAAATGTTTTTCTTTGAAATATATTTTTTTAAATATTTTTCTTTTAATTATTTTCTTTTGGATATGTTTTTTTTAATATTCTGCTTCAAATTATTTTTCTCCCACATGTCCTCTGCACCTACTATGCATCTCTACTCTACTATGCATTTCTACTCCCCCCTCTCATTACATGTTATGAACACACTACTACCTTACTAACCACTGTAAAAAAAAGAGTATTAGTATAACAAATTACTTTAAAATCAATCTGACCTCCCATATGAAATCAGGCATACAACTAACTATGTAAATACAGATTTACACCACCCATAAAATGACATTAAATATTTATCATCAAAACTTAAGAGGCTTACGTACAAAAACTGATAAATGCTGTCAGATCCAACGAATACGATATTATCGCCTTAACTGAATCGTGGCTAACTGATGGCATCCGTAACGAAGAACTGTTCGACGATCGTTATGACGTGTTCCGCCGAGATCGAAATTACTATGCAACTGGTCAATGCTTGGGGGGAGGTGTTTTGCTCGCTGTTCAACGCGAACTGGTAGCCCGCTGGCGTCCAGAGTGGCACTCAAAATCAGAAGACTTATGATTATCCCTACAAATTAAGAGTTCGTTGTGCAATACTTTAAACATATGTTGTGTTTACCTTTCCAAAGGTCCAGCGTTTAATGAAAACATGGAAAGCTTTCTCAGCAAAATTTCAAGATTGACCTTACAATGTCCTTGTGAAAAATTTCTTATTTTAGGCGATTTCAACCTCACTGACATTCTGTGGAACAAAATTCCAAACAACACGTCGTACACACCTACCAATCGTTTATCTCCTCTCAGCTCTGAATTTGTTAATTGCCTGCATTTTTCGAGTCTCTGTCAATATAATGAGATTTCAAACTCCAACGGCCATTTTCTAGACCTCGTCCTCTGTAACGATTGCATTAAGGTATCAGCCTGTAATGACTCACTAATCGTCGAAGATATTCACCATGCCTCCATAACGATAGATGTAGCATTCTCAGAACCCGTTGCATTGAGGGAGGAAATACAAAAGGTTCACGTCTTTAAACGTGGTAATTATGAACTTATAAATTTTCTTCTTAATAAAGTAAACTGGCACGAGTTTCTCTCAGTTGGTGATATAAATTCAGCTTTACTAAATTTTTACTCACAAATAAACCAACTTATAGATGCTCACATTCCGCAAAAATCGAGTAAGAACTCAAAATATCCTCCATGTTATAGCTCCATTTTCTCTCTCTTAAGATCACGCCATAAAAAACTACAGCGAGAATGTCACAATCAATACCTAATTAATGTTAAACACGAAATATTCTTTGATCCAAAAAATCTTTGGAATTATGTTAAATTAAACTCCAAATCACAAGGTGTGCCAAACGCTGTATTTTTAAGGGATGAAAAAGCTGAGAACGGATCTGAGATTGTTAACTTATTTTCCAAATATTTCAGTTCTCTTTACAACAACGATGTTCAAACTTCTCAAAATATGCCTGACAACTACAACATTCATAATTCTTCCACTATTCATTGTATTGAAGTTGACGAACGTCTGGTGCAGACATATCTGGAAAATTTAAAACTAAATAAAGGCGCAGGCCCAGATTAAATTCCCCCCTTCTTCACCCTGAAATGCGCAAGCAGTCTCTCTAAACCGTTATCCATTATATTCAATCGTTCCTTAAAAGAGGGTGTGGTACCTAATACTCGGAAAACTGCCTTCATAACACCCATTTTCAAAACCGGGCAAAAATCTGACATTGAAAACTATCGTCCTATTTCAAAATTGTGTGTCTTCAGCAAGGTGTTTGAAAAAATAATATGCGATCAGATGTTTCCCGCTTTGAAATCCTCACTCGATGTTAACCAACATGGGTTTATGAGTGGAAAATCAACAACAACCAATCTTTTTATTGTTTTTGTGTTTAATTCGTAGAACTCCATTTAATATTTTTTAAACCAATCAAATCTAATAGCGTTCACGGAATTCTTACAAGATTATATGGATCAACGTGTAAAAGTAGACGCAATATATTCGGATTATAGCAAAGCTTTTGACCTAGTAGAATCACGACATATTATTACGCAAGCTTATGCAAATCGGAGTCCACGGTGATCTTCTCAGATGGTTCTCATCTTATGTATCAAACCGTAGTGAAGTCGTAGTTGTGGGTGGCTTTAAATTGGACTGGGTAACCGTCTTATCAGGCGTGCCTCAAGGATATTTATTGGAACCGTTACTATTTAACATTTACATCAATGATATAGGCCAATGCTTCAAATACTCTCAAACATTACTTTACGCAGATGATATGAAGGTTTTTTATCCTATCAGATGTACTGCTGACTGTCAAAAAATTCAAGAGGACCTAAACCGTCTTAATATTTACTGTACACAGCATACCGTTAAAATTAATGTTATAAAGTGTTTCGTTATGAATTTCACACGAAATAAAAATATCATTATCAATGAATATAATCTGAACGGCTCAATATTAATCAACAAAAATAAATCAAAGATTTGGGAGTGACATTGGACTCTAAGCTTATTTTTGATATTCATGTAGACTCAGTCACATCAAAAACCTCGAAAATGTTAGGATTCATTCTTAAGACATGTCAAAAATTCAATAACTTTAGAACAATGAAAATCCTAACTTTTGCTTTTGTCCGCAGCTTACTAGAATACGCGTCACAAGTTTGGAACCCGCAATACATATCATATGTGGATATTCTAGAACGTGTTCAAAATCGTTTTCTACGATACTTGGATTTCCGCAGCTACCCCCCACATCTAAATCACCAAGATTCAGCAGCGTACTTCAATATACTATCATTACAAGTTCGAAGAAGTTCGGCCGATGTTCTCTTTCTTCAAAAAATAGCCAGGTCCGTTGTTGATTGCTCGGAACTCCTAGAACGAATACAGATACGAGTTCCTAATAGACTAACCAGATCAAATATGATTTTTAGCCTCCCTCGATGCAACACTAATACTAAGCAGAATTCTTTCATCTATATTGCGAACACTTTAAACACACACTATTTACAATTTGACATATTTAACTCTGCACCACACTCCTTAAAATCCCACAGACACTCTCTCAATACCTTACAATAACAACAACTACATATACCATCTAATACAACCACCACTCTATTAACTCTATTAATTTTTAGTACTATACCTCAACCTAACCGATCCCCCCCATCCTACTCCCTCCCTATTCCCATCTAAATAACTTGTCTCTTGAAATGTAATTTTCCTTAGTAAATATCTCGGAATCACTACACTTGTATAAAATACCTATGTGGAAACCTGGAAATGGTTGAATTATTGTAACTCAATTATTAATATGCTTTTATTAATGTAAACTGTTGGTGTCCCAAATAAAATAAAATTCCTAAAATATCATCTGCTGACGCATTTCGAAGGAAACGGTTCGCATTTTTTTGGATATAAAATGAGCTTCTGAAATGATTTTTTCTCTCAAATATAAGACAAGACAAAAAATCGTTACTGTCAAAGGTATTATTAATTGTCCATTGACAACACGAGTCAAACCAGGCAGTAAAAACCATTTTTTATACTCAATAAATGTAACTGAACTTTATGAAAACATTATGCAGGCACCCTTAGAAAAAAAACTGCGCGCTTTTGGTGAACGGGTTCAACAGCAGTATTAAAATGGAGCGGTGCGCTGTGAGCTTTTGCCGAGACATCATTAAACGTTATACCCCGCCTCGATACAAAACAAAGGAGCTGAAAACTTTTTAAGCGTGCCTGAAAGAAATAAATTTCATCACTCCAGTCACACCTGAGTCATTTTCTCGCCAAGTATTTCCGCAAACCTCCTCCCCCGCCTCCGCTCCCAACAAGGCGTAGGTTATATTATTTATTATTAGCACGTAACTTTTTTGCTTTTTTGACGCTGCGCAAAGGAAAGATTATATATTATATGAATTTCCTCTAGATACAAAAGAGGACGCATGTGTTGCTTCTTCGCAAATGTATTCAATCTAACACGTACATAATATATCATTTTACACAAAACATACGAAAATACATGTTTAACGATTCATACGTGCGCCGCTTGGGGAAGTGGGCACGTTTCGTCGTAAGATATTATGTAGGTACAGCCGTACCGCGGCAGGTAAGCTTCGTTTACCTATCCTAACAAATTTTACATATTACAGTGTTTTCATCAATACCGCCACAAAAATGCTCTCGAAACAATATACATCGCGGTCACATCTGCTGAACCGAAGCGAACCTCAGAAAAACAGACCTCACGAGAAAGGTTATTACTTTTAAAAATTAAAAACCCTCGCGAAATAGATAAAATGTTTATTTGAAGATGTTTTAAATTAAACCTGATATTTTATTTTAAATCCATCGTGAAGAAAACAGCCCTCAGGACACTCAATAAATATGGATTTTTAAAAAAAATATTGAAAAATTCACCAGAATGTATAAAAAAGCGATGTTCATAATTTAATTATCCGGGATATATTTTTATAAATCATTTTCCTAAATGAATTTTTGAATAAAGTGTTTTCCATGTAAATGTACGACTAGATACGCACCCGAAACCGTCAAATAAATCAATGGAATGGAAAGCAGCCAAAGTAAAATCTGTGATTGTGGTTTGCGCACGTAGAAAATATATGACAGAAGGGATCTTCCGTGGAAAACAAATTTCGTCCTGTGATGGGGTAGCAATTGGGAAGGAGCCGTGACCCACCCTGTACCGCCTCTACACACCCAGTATATACACAAAACACCCTTATAGTGACACACACAGTTCGGGTATCCACCCTCCCAACACCTGATCACGGTCGAGCTTTATCTCCATGAATAGGATATATTTCCACTTTCTTTATTGCTGGCTTGCTACTTGCTACTTGCTACTCGGCATGTATTGTTGATAAAGCACAAGTGCAGTTTCCAAGAATTCTGCTATCAGACTAAAATTAATTATTTTAAATCGGGAATGCTTTTAAAAATAATGTTCATTTGTCACAGTATTGAAAATAATTTTTTTACTAGCACAGACACATGAAAAAACCCAGGAAATATAAAAAAATGCATTTATTTTTAAAGATAGGAGTTTAAAAAAAATATTGAAAAAATTGCCAGAACCGTGAACCCCAACCAAATGCTTGGAAGTCAACTACGCTATTACACCACCAACTATTGTAAGAACAGTCACATAAATTCACCATGAAACTGAATGCTTTGGCATATTACTTTAAATGCAACGAATAAAATGACACACAAGCTTTATTATGGTGGTACATTTTATTTTCAAAATTAGACTGCTGCTGCTTATTGCTGCTGACAAACTGAAAACACCGTTTAGAAGGTTTAAATTATAAAATAAAAAATAAAAAACAGCAAAAAAAATATTTTCTGTAAATTATTTTTTTGTGAATGCTAGTAATACTATAAAGAAACTTTAACGTGTAAACATTTTAAATTACGCTAATATTTTTTTTTCTTCAAATGCCAAAAAAATCTACTAGGACAAAATATTTTATTATACCAATGCAATATTTTAAGTAATAATAAGTATACCTACTTTGGCCCTTTCTCCAAAAATATTATTTGTTTTGAATTTTCCACATATCATAGAGGAAACCCAGGAATCTGCAATTGAATAAAGACTTCTCAAATCATTGGAAAACGTAAATATATGTTTTCGTTTCGTATGATTAGTTCGTGGAATAAGAAAATTGATCGCATCTAAACACAAATCGTCCAACCAAGTTGTGTAGCGTGGTTGAGCGGTTGAACTAATTTTTAAGGTTTAGTAACGATAACAACGATATCTACGGAAGAGTGAAATATGTTTACATATATTACAGGTAGGAATTTCATGCAAAAGAATTTAAATAAGACATGGGAAGTATGTTTTCATAATGAAAATAGTGTAATAATATTTAAATGTTTTTATAAATAGTATTTCCCGAGTGGGTTATTTGAGTTATTTGTTGGTTGCAATGTCATAGCCATGTAAAGTGTTCATTTGTCAAATATTTGTATTTAAATTTAGTTATCTTAACTCCTGTGTCTCTGTATCATGCAGTTTATTATGTTAAGTGCACATATATGTAAAAGCCCAACAGGGCGTTTATAATAATAAATAAATAAAAAATAATAATAAGTGTTTAATTTTTTTTTGTAACTCACAGTAATTATTATCTTCTCACTGGGATCTCCCGTGCTGAGAATTTATTTTACATATAATTAATAATATAAAGTAAAATAATTATGGATATATTACATGGTGTTTTTTGTTCAGTTGAGTGGTTTTAGTTTCAGTCTTATTTGGTGTAACTATATTATCTATTTCTGATCTACTTGTATGTTTGTATCCAGCTTTTTATTTGAGATTTAAATGTTATATTTTTTTTTTTTACTTTATTTATTTTCATTTCTTTACATATATTATACATAATAATAGACAGTAAATAATAACATAAAATATTATCAAAATTGTATACACAAGAAATGAAAACCCACTAAGGCACTGCCTGAGTGTGGGTAATATAAAACCATTACTATATTTCAAGTACCTAAGTTATATTATAATATAACAATATGTTATATTGTTGTGAGTTTAATGAGAGTGGAATTTCGTTGTAGAGTTAAGTACCATAATATAGGAAACTTTTTTGCCAAAATTTTGTATTTGTAGTTACTTGTTGGATATGTTTTTGACCCTGAGATCTAGTGTTTCTAAGATATCGTTAGTTGTTAATTCTTGTGTTTTGTATTTATGAATTTAAAGGAGTATTGTTTTAAAATAGAGTTGTTTAGGTGGCATGATGTTAATTAAGTTTGTTGAAGATTTCGTCAGTGCTAGTTTTTACGTGGTTTTTTGGGTTTTAATAAGTGATTTTAGGATATTGTCATTTGCACTGTCCCATCAGATAATTCTAAGGGTGATAGCCGTGTAGATCTTTATTTTTTATTAAGGATGGTTTTAATGAAATAAATTATTTTTTTAAATATTATTATTTAAATAATTGATATGTTCCGTCCATTTTAAATTTTTATCAATTTTTAAACTTAAAAAAGTTACATGGTCAATGTTTTCCAATGAGAGACAATTATTACAATACCCATATAGTCCCGTAGTGATAGAAACTCTCAGTATAGCTTTATCTTGAAATTTAATTAGCATATTTAGTAACTTGATACACATAGTAACACTTCCAAACCGTTCTGTTCCCTTTATCTTTTCCCTCTCCACTTTATTCAACCAAATAACATTCACCAAATTAAATTATTATACTACCACTGATTTCGGGCAGTTGGGACTCATGAGCGGTTACCAATCAACTTTTTTAAAGAATTTATCTATTCGTATTACAAGAGGTAAAAATTACAAAATTAACAATCGATAACTTATGAAGAAATTCGGTTTTCTATTGACAGTACAATAATATGTATTTATAACACAATAGGAGCAGTGATTCACAGGTATCCTTTGCTTTGTATATTCAAGTGAATTATTATTTACACATACTCTAAAATCCCAGTGTATGGAATAAAGCGGGATAAGGCCTGATAAAAATATAAGGGCGCCCATAAGAGCGCTGTTTTGTGTCACCGAAGCCTGCAACGCTTCCTGCTTCGTTTGAGAAATATATTTTTTTTAACCAGGATCTTCAGACGAGTGAAAATTTCGAAGTAAATTGACTTCCTCGCGTTATCCCCGGAAAGACCGAAGCTCGGTATTTTGGTGCCCGAGAGATATATGAGCTGCTTTTTTCGATGATAGAGTATTCTTTTTCATCTTCGTTGTTTTTTTTTCGTACCGGTTCCCATCTGAAGCTTTGTGCGCGCCGTGTTTCCCGAATGAAATAAAGAAATCCAACAACAAGGCTATAAAAGTTTTCTCCTTTGTAATTTATATTCTTTATACGGGGGAAGTTTTTCACCTTTATCGTAGTAAATCAGATATACAATAAAGGCAACAAGAGCGGTGTGAGTAAATGGCACACTCATGCTCTTTGTATTTATTTCATTCGATTGTTGTTCGTTGCATCTTCTTGCTCTGTGCGGCTCATGGTAGCACGAAGATTCTCACCAGGAAGTATGTTATTCATCGCTTAACGCCTTTATTTGCTTCCTGCTTCTAGGCATGGAATATTTATTGCAATAGATCAGTGGGAAGAAGAATGCTCGAGTAGTAAAAGGTGAGCTTCCAGGTAAAACTCAAACTC
The DNA here is from genome assembly GCF_061612785.1 of Hesperophylax consimilis. NCBI lineage: Eukaryota > Metazoa > Arthropoda > Insecta > Trichoptera > Limnephilidae > Hesperophylax > Hesperophylax consimilis. The sequence continues at coordinate 11,947,556 of NC_142844.1, forward strand.
AAAGAAAACTAGAGCCCGTTTTGTTAGAAAAATATATACCGCTAGCGAAAAATGTTAATTTCAAGAACACAAAATTTATTGGAACTATTTGAAAGGTCGATGAGGGATCTGGGAGGTTAAAGCAGACGTTCAGACAGCAGAAGGAATTTTTTTTCTAATAAAGGGTGTTTCAATAAGAGCGCAATATTTCAAGGTTTAGTAAAACATGGTTTTCTGTAGATATTTTCTATTTAAATATTTATTTAGTTATAATGCATTTGGGAATTATTTATTAAACAACGCATCTATTAAATGGCTACTTTAAGACAACATGCGTTCTCTTTTGGCAAACATAAGGCCCCAAATGCGGCAGTTTTGCCCATTAACAAAGCCATCGCAAATTATTTTGTCCACAAAATCGGCATACACTTTTGCGTATAATTGGTGAACTCTCTTCGCTGCGCGGGATCTACTGGCAGAAGTTGTCGAGTTAATTGGACTATTTAAGCATGGTGATGCAAGTCTTAAGTGACAATACGCTAAAAAGCGGCTTTTGTAATTTCAATTTCTTGTGACCGATGACGAATCGATGGCCCTGGACTCTCGGCCAGCATCTCGCGAACTATCGTGATGTTTTGTTCTGAACGACTTCTCCCAGCTCGTGTTGTGTGTTTCACATCATTCACTGAATCAGTTCTTTCGAATGAGAATTAGATGAATGCGGAACATTATTTCGACCGAATATTGGATGCACTTTACGGATCGCGGCAATCAAAATTTCACCATTTTGAAAATAATGTTTAAAATACAGTGTGTGGCAAGCCTACGCACGACGGAAGTGAAACTTTTAGTATTCCTCTCTCTCTCTTTTCATTTCATTCTCTCTAGTAGCATGGGATAAAAAAAATTAAAAGTTATAAAAATATGGGATTCGAACCCGGGTCCTGCATAACGAGTGTCGAACGCTCTGCCTCTAGACCGCGAGGAGAGATATTTCGCGGAACGCGGCGTTATCGGCCTTGATTAGTAATTTTAATGATTCAAAATTAAAATAATTAATCAAAATACCGAACGACTCTACCGGCTCGATTTGTAAGCTATATTTCGACCAAAATATTATAAAGGTACCGTAAATTAAAGTAAAGGTAAATTAACAAATTGAAGTAATTTTTTACTACATTATTACAAATCGTTGATAAAAAAATAATCAATCAAAATACCGAGCGACTCTACCGGCTCGATCTGTAAGTTATATTTCGACCAAAATATCATATAGGTACCGTAAATTAAAGTAAAGGTAAATGAACAAATTTATGTAATTTTTTACTACATTATTACAAATCGTTGATAAATAAAAATAATTAATCAAAATACCGAGCGACTCTACCGGCTCGATTTGTAAGCTATATTTCGACCAAAATATCATATAGGTACCGTAAAGTAAATTAAATTTAAATTAACAAATTTATCTAATTTTTCACTACATTATTACAAATCGTTGATAAAAAAAATTAAAAGTTATAAAAATATGGGATTCGAACCCGGGTCCTGCATAACGAGTGTCGAACGCTCTGCCTCTAGACCGCGGTTATTACGTATTCGACCAAAATATCATATAGTCAAAACATCTAAAAGTCGCAGCACGAGAGCATTTTATCACTTTTAAAAAAAATATTATTAAAAAAATCACAAAAAGAAAAAAATATATATTTAAAGCGGGTATCGAACCTCGGTTGTTCACGACGACAATCGGGCGCTTTGCCTCTAGACCGCGAAGCTGAGTTTGGAGAGCGACCGAAAGTAGGTATATAATATTGGCTAGGCTCCTATAGTGAAATGATCACGGTTTTTGATGACGGTCATGAGTTGGTTTTACTCCGGTCCTCGAAATTGCATAACGCGCGTAAAGAAGTTTCACTTCAAAAATCAGGACGCGTTTTCTATCGTGTAATGCTCCATATTTACTAACTCCCATAATATGTCTTCTATCGATCTGTCATGTCTTATCATATCTTGTCATATCTTGTGACATCATGACTGCCAAACTGGCATTAAATTCAAATATTGCGCAATGATTGAAACACACTTTACATATGCGATTTTATGAATATTTTAATAATATTAGCAGAAAATTTTTAAAAAATATTTACTTAATTACTTTCTTGTCTTGATAGGGGAAGTTCTTAATTTTAAGGAGTTTATAATCTTACATCTTCTTCCTAATTCCGCTGAGCGATTGTGACTTCCCTAAAATGCCGTAAAATCTGGTAAAAATCTCCGAAAGTCGAGCAAAACACAATTCCAACTTATTTGTTATCACAGAAATGATCCCAAAACTTTGTTTTAATAAAATGTGCTGTGTCATAACATTTCATAAGGGAGGGCGTTGGGCAGCAAAGGGCAGGGGGCGGGTCAGGGAGGGGGTGGAAGAAGAGTAGAGGAAGGGGGGATACCGCCGTCGCATCGCTAGATGAGAGCGCGCGATAAACAACAACACTTATAAAAGTTTAAAATCACTTTGTGTCCAAACTTTTTTCAGTTCTCCCTTGACATTCTTAGGACCGGGCCTGGCCCGCTGTTCTATACAGCACTATACGGCAGGGTACTATAGATTAAGTACTATACAGCACTAAATAGATACATACATTAAAGCGCTAAGGATCGACACGTGTAACTTTGCAGTCAAACGCTGTAGATATAGTAAATACAAATTTTAAATAAATTCAATGAATTAATGTTTTTCCAAACAATATTCTTTTTCAAAATGTGTTTTTGATTGTATATTTTAAAATGAGTAAATTAAAGCATTGCATATTTTTTTTAATAAAATTAACAAAGAAATAAAACACAATAATCAATTTAAAATAATAAACCCTTATCAGGGGTTTTTTTTTCAGCGAAGCTGACAACACAATCTCCACTGGCGGCAAATCATCCTAATAATGGAATTATGAGGCCTTTTAAAAATCAAATTGCATTAGTGCCAAAACTGTAAAAAAAATACACCGTGCAACACTTTTCATAGATTTTTCCAGATGTATTGTATGACAAAGAGCAGTATTTTAGTTGATTGCAGAGAAAGTTACATGTAAGATAATCCGTAATATATATTAGTAAAAATGTATCTGATGCAAGTCAGTAGGTTATTAACTATTTTACTGGTCTTTGGACAATGGACACGCTATAAAATTTTAACACAAGAATATTATTTTCTGTTAAATATTTGTTTTGTGTGAATGATCAGGTAGCAAAACTAATATATAATGTAGTAGCGTAAGTAGTCCAGCCTCTCTCACCTACCATCATATATCAACTTGTAAAGTTGTTCCATTCACTATAATAAATGTAAAATTATTTATAATGAAGCATAATTGGAGCTACCTGATCATCCACACAAAAATGTATTTAAGCTTTTTACAATCGTTTTATCAATTCGATTGTACTAGGGAATTTTGAAAAGGTGGATACTGCACACGCCCCACATATTGTGACACTAAGCCCCGCTCCGACAACCCAAAGCCAAAAATGGACCCCGTTTCGGACTAAGTGCGAAACCTTGTTCGTTTTAATCACGGCCACAATATTCTGTGTAAAAGTGTACGCGAATCTCGATTCTTTTGTATGAAATAAACGGAAACATTGCCTCGAGTAGCATTAGTATTCATTTTGTAAGTGCTTCAGCCGGCACTAGTGACATCAACAATAAAAGGTGTCATCATTTAACTTTCGCACTTTTCAGAAACACTAATTAGTTACCTACTCTAATTTGGGTTCGCTTTCACAATAAGGGGGACATTTTTTTTGCATGTTCTCCGTCTGACTTAAATACCAGTATGTATTTTTAAAACTTTCAATTCAATTTTTTTTATATGACATTCAAACGATACATCAATAATTAATGACGTTCAACTTAAATGCCATTTAAAAATCATAAATACTAATTATAAATAGCTTGACAATATTTGAAAATCTCCTACTACCAAAGTAAGCGGCAAATGTTGCTCGTGTTGTGATGGAGGACTAAGCCAGCCGAGGAATTGAACACACTACGTCTGGTACCCAAACTTAATGCCAACGCAGCCACTGACCGGACGTATCCTCAAAATATTTAAAAATTTTACCTTTGTTTTACGTGATAATTTTTTTGTTTGTTTTAATAGTGGAATAGCGTAATAATAAAAGTTAAATTTATATATTTAATCATTGGAAACAACATCAACGACTCTCAACCGAAAAAATGTCAAATAGAAAAGACATAACAAGATTCAGTCGCATCTAGAAAATTAACCTAAAACCTCTTCCTTTCTTGACGGGGAAGTGCTCAGACCACTGAGCCAATTCGACCGTATCGACTTACGTCATTGTTAATTGCATCTTAGATTGAGAGCTTCTAACATTGACTTAGATAAATATAATTCATTTTAAATTCAATGTGCGACATCTATTGTCTTTTTTACAAGTCTAGAATGAATATATGACCGGGGTTCGATTCCTAGATGAGACCGAATCTTTTTATGTCTTTCCTGTTTCAAATTATTCCTTTGGGTGTCGTTAATATTGTTTTCAATGATTAAAAAATGAAAAAATTTCTGTTCCTGCTTTAAGGTTTTGATTTTCCGTATTAAGAGTCAAATTCATAAACCACAGTACTCACGAGACGATCGTACTTAAATACAACTTTCTAACGATAAATCTGGTTATTTAAGAGCAATAGTGGCCAAAAGCACAAATAATAAATCTACTGACATACAGTATAAGAATTATTATTGTGGTATTAAAAAAATGCAATTTAGTAATAATTATTGTTTTTGACGGGTTGACCGTTGAATAATTTATTGACATGAGAGGACCATTCTTTTGAAAATAGACGCCTGTGCGTGAGAAATATAACTCTTTCTGAATATTGCAACACACACCGTGCGTTCGTGACATCCCAGTCCTCGTGCTTTTGGAAGGCATACGCTTCATTGAGGTAAGTCTCACCAATTTTGAAATATAACGAATGTGTGAGTCAAAATGTAGCAGCTTTGGAACTTTTCAGTTTTAGTATTTATTTGATGATCTGTTGTTTTTTAAATGACATTAAAACGTTACATAAATACATTTTATCGAACGTGAAGAGTAATATTATTTCATTTAATAAAATGCGTTATTTTGAAATATCAACTGCTGCTCAAATCGAACACTTGTGAGTTCGATAACCCTATTATCAAAAACGAGATCGTAATATTGACAACTGTAAAAGACAGTTACCAGGCGATTAAAGCCGCAAGAGGAAAAAATATTGTTCGCGCAACTAAACGCCTGCATTGAAAACTGATTATTTATTTTTATTTAAGTACATAAAACTGGCATGGTTCCCAAAAATTTACATACTTTTTTTTTATTTTTATTTTATTTGGAAAACTTGGATTTTTAAATACATAGGTAATAATAACAAAATGATAATAACAAAAAAAATAAAGTAACAAAATTAAATAGCTATGCAGAAGTAAATAACAAATAAGAATGGGTAAAAGGTAAATACAAATATGTCCATAAACGATTTGTTATTGTCACACCTGTAATGGTGAGACACCGATTAGGTACCTAGGTACAATGTTGCTTCTCTTTAAATAAGGGGCTTCATCACAATATCAGCTTAATATGATTAAAGGTAATACGTTTTTTTAAGTGTTTAAATTGGTCATTAAAAATGTCTATTTCATTATTGTTGGCCACTGAACCTAAAGGCTGGCCAATTTCTGCTGGCCACCGACTGAATTGGCCACTGCTGCTGATTTCCTAAAGGCTGGCCAATTCCTGTTTTCGACTGTTGGCCACTGATGATGACAACCTAAAAGCTGGCCAATTCCTGCTGGCTACCGACTGAACTGGCCACTGCTGACCACCTAAAGGCTGGCCAATTCCTATTTGCTACTGTCTGATGGCCACCGATGCTGGCCACCTAAGGCTAGCCAATAACTGATGACCACCGACTGTTAGCCATTGCTGCTGGCCACTTACTACTGGCCACTTGCTGTATCGTATGGCGCGCTGATGCACAATGTGCTCCAATCTGAAATTATCGCTGAAAGCATTCCGATTGTCTCAGTTTCTGTGAATTAAAACACAATACTATTGAAATACATATAAATTTTTCCTGTGAATTGGGTTGGCTGTAAGGAATAGGGAGTGCCCATAAGCTAGACCCTTTATATGTTCAGTATACCAGTACAACACATCTAATTAACACATAAATTTTGATTTTTTTTTTTCGAAGAAAACTTCTTCTAACTGCTTTTCACTTTGTGATGGCATTATTTATTTTTTATTAAAACACAAATAACTTTGTTTACATCACTTTATTTTGATACAAAATCTCAACATGTTTCATGAACCAAGTTCACTTCATCAGGAGCACAAGTATACTAAAGTTATAATTAAAATAATTTAAAAAAGTGATATCTTTGTAAACATGAAAAATAAAAAAATAAAAATTTTAATTAACCCGAAAATTCCTAAACTTTACAGCCTATTAAAAATACATTAACTGAACAAACCTATTAGGCCAGTAGTCTCTGATTGTAATGCCCCAACTTTTAAATTAGCGTCAGCAATCAATACTGTAATTAATAATGCTAATATATTTCAACCAACATACACAGTTAAAAATTCGTTAGAATTAGTCAATTATCTAAAGAATTTGGAAATTCCTAATCATGCTATGTTGGTTTCTTTTGATGTAGTAAATTTATTCCCTAGTATTCCAATAGAAGAAAGTAAAACCATCATCAGTAATTTGTCAAATTCATCTAACTTACAGAAAGACCTTATCCATGACTTTATTTTATTTTTCGAAGTTATTTTTAAACAAAATTATTTTCAATTTAACAATACAATTTTTAAACAAAAGGATGGCTTGGCCATGGGGAACAGTACGAGTCCTTTGATTGCAGATATTTTTATTAATAATTTAGAAAATAAGATTTTTAATAGCGGTGCCTTGTTACATAAAAATGTATATTGTTGGAAGAGATATGTGGACGATATTTTTTGCATTTGGTTAGGAACAGAAAGACAATTGAACATGTTCTTAAACTTTTTTTAAAAAATACATAAAAATATTCAATTTACATTAGAAATAGGTATAGATAAGAGTTTAAATTTCTTAGATTTAAATTTAACAATAATAGGTAATAAAATAGATTTCAATATTTTCCGTAAAGATACGTACACTGATATTGTCATACATAATTCATCAAATCATCCCTTTTCCCAAAAAGTCGCCGCTTTCCATTATATGCTTGATAGATTAATTTCGATTCCTTTGTCGGATCCTAATTATATCTCAGAATTAAATATCATAAAACAAATAGCATCTAATAACGGCTATCCTAATAAATTGATAGATGAAATACTAAATAAAAAAATTAAACATAAATTCTTTAAACTTTATATTTATCCTATTTATAAAGATACAAACAAACAATAGCGTAGAATTCTATTTGTAGATAATGATACTTCCAAAATTATAAATAAAAACATCCCCTTCACTATTCAACCGGCGTTTTATACGAATAACAAATTAAAAAAAATATATTCTTAATAATAAAGATATTGATAGTCAAACTAAAAAATCAGGTGTTTATAAACTCAACTGTAATGACTGTAATTCCTTTTATATAGGAAAAACTAATAGAAACTTTGAGATCAGAATTAAAGAACATCTTAGGGCTTTAAAGGGAAACTGTGAATCAGAATTTGCGGATCATTTATTAAATAACGACCATACTTTCGATATTAATTCAGGTTTTAAAATACTACATTCTGGTTACAAGGTATCTCAAATCAATAATTTTGAAATCTTAGAAATAAGAAAACACGTGAATATGAAAGCAGATTTAATTAATAAACAAATTTTTTTTATAAACCCCATTTTAAATATTTTCCCAATTACCCGGTCTTTCCCGTCTAATGACATTTTAATTCCTACATTGAATAACCCTCCCCCACCCTTACCCCTCCCCGCTCCTTCTACCTCTTCTTTCTAGACCTAATTTTAATTATAACTTTAGTATACTTGTGCTCCTGATGAAGTGAACTTGGTTCATGAAACATGTTGAGATTTTGTATCGAAATAAAGTGATGTAAACAAGTTATTTGTGTTTTAATAAAAAAAAAATTTTTTTTTTGATTTCAATCGTCTTTATCTTTATGATGGTTTGGATAGAGCATCTCACGGTGTTTTACTTCAATCCGATGTGTGCCGGTGCTTATTATTTACAGTCTTTTCTTGTACAGGGAAACACGTCTTGTACGTAAATAATGACATTTAACTTTAAAGTCATTTAAATATCATATACACTGGTTATTTTTTAAAGATATCAAACATTCACGGGTTACGAATAATCTGACAATGTTTGAAAATCTTCTACTACCACCACAGCGAGTTTAAAATATTGCTTGTGTTGTGATAGAGGATATAACCAAAACGAGGAAATGAATACACTCCGCTTGGGCGAGACTCAAACTCGATGTCGATTTAGCCACTGACCGGTCTATGTATAACAGTAATACAAAATAATTATTTATGGATGTTGTTTCAATAAACTGTTATTAAAATCACATTACAATAGTTAAAAAAAAATAAAGATACTAAGAATAGTTAATGCCAATTAACGATACTAACAATATTAATTAAAGATACTAAGAATAGTTAATCAATTTAACGCATGATTATCTTTTGTATACATAAAAAATATGATCAAATTTCTACGGTTTAGTAAAAAAATCTCACAGTTTCTTCTTACTTACTTAAATTTTTACAGGTCAAGTGCAATTGATAACATTAGATAATAATGTAGTCTGATTAGAATTTACGATTATTTTGATAAAATTAACTAATTTTAAAAATTTTCTCTTTCCTATAACCAAAATCACTACCTTATTTAACTGTCTGATTTCCGCTCCAATAATCCATCTGTCAAAGTAATTCATTTAGTTTGGTTAAGGCGTTGCACTACGTCGTGTAATATAAAAAACATGGCCAAAAAGTGCCTTTTATTTAATTTTGTGGATGTTCAGGCATAAATATTTTTTTTCGATCATTTTATAAATAACTTAATTTTCCACATTATACAATAAAATCATAACCAAAAATGGGTTCGTAAGAAGGAGATTTTGAACTTTAAAGCAGTTTTCATGGGCCTTTACATTATTAATTTCTGGGCTTATAAAAAGACTTATCTAAAAAATACACGATTGTTTCAAAGGCCAAGATGTATTCTACTCGCAGTATTTAATTAAAGCATCTGAAACAATTCTAGGCGACCAAATTTTCAAACCAAAAACACATGATTTTGCATACCCAGGTATGGCATCGCCTTAATTCAACTTAATAAACAACCATTTACCTTACACCAATGTTTTTTTCTTTCTTATAAATTTTAAAATACGTTGGTAATTCCCTGAATACATAAAATATGCTAACATACAATATCATTTTGCTGTGTCGAAATACTACATAGTGCCTTACACCGTAGGACGAGGGATGGATTGAGGCGTACTTCACTCCTGGAGATACTGATCTCCAGGTACCTACCCACCCCTCATGCCTCTTTTCGTTCCAAGAACTTCCTCTCCCTTCTTGAATTGTTACAGACATTAAAGAAGATTTTAAAAAACACCATAATAAGATTGTTGTTCTAATAATACTCGTAAACCATTGCTTCTTCACGTTGAACGCCATTGTGGAAATGAAGAAAATTACCTTTTTAAATTTGAAAAAAAAATACTCAGATGGCATCGGCGACCATCAAAACGTATCCTTTTTTTTTGCCAAAATTTTTCATGAAAATCAAGAAAATTAACTGCGGTCACCGGTGACCGTCATGGCGCTATGGGAGAAAAATGACGATTTTCGTTATGAGGTCACCGGTGACCTACATGGCGTTCAACGTGTTAAAAACATTGACCCACCCATTTTGCTATAATCCTTTGCATATGGACTTTTGACGGCCTTCTCTCAACCATCAATCATGAGAGTTCAAATCCCGACACGCACAAGTAAATTTTATTTGATTTATGTCATTTAACTACTTATTCATTAAAAATTATATACAGTATTTGCGGCACGAACCAGAGAGGAAGATACTCTCGTAATACCAACATTAAAGCGTAGCTTAAAATGGCTTTCGCCATGTTTGATGACTAGATCTGAATGGCCAGATACTTCCCCACCTTCATCTCACCCATCTTCTTCCCCTTCCTGTTACCTTCAGCCTCACAGCATACCCCAATTGGGGATGGCATAGTCCCACTGGATCAAGATGGTTGGGAGCATTTGGGACTCTTGGGCGGACTTCAAATTAATTAATTTAAAAAGGTATATATTTTGCTCTTTTATCAATCACTAGCTCTCCTGAAAAATACACATGACTCAATCTTATTTTAAAAAAGAGATATAATTGTGGTGAGCTATTTTTGTAAACCCGTACCTGCTGCCTACGCATTTTTACCAACAATTCTCAAACTTTTAAATAAAAGCATAACTGTGCGAAATAAGCAATTTCACCAAAAGAACTTGTCTTTACTTCTGGAAAATCTACTTTTTTATCTTTTATCGTAGCATAATTATAAAGGTGTCAATTTCAAAGATATTTCTACCTATAACGATTTAATTTATAAATATATACTGAAAAAATTGACAGAATCAATCACGAATATTGGTGTAATAAGGCTTTATATATAATACACGTATTAAAATTGAAAGTACAGTTTCTAATAAAACCATTGCTACCAAGGGGTTCTCCACGGGTCACATTTGGGACCACTTAATTTTTTATATTTTTCATGAACGCTGTACTTACAATTTTAAAAGGCGTTCAATTTTATATGTTTCCGGATAATATTAAAACATTATAAAGCTAAACGTAAATCATAAAAACCAAACATTTTCAAGTAAATTCTCTGACGATTTTGATATATTAAGACAAAAACTTCCCATTGTCCTTTTCAGAGTAGTGCAAGAATAATAATAATTATAAAAAAACTGTTAACTGATAACAACAAATAAATGTCAGTTGCACGATGTTTTTGATTTTTCTACCTATAAACATAGATAAAAGTTTCGTATCTAATCGGAAACCACAAAATAATAATCTTTTATAATTTACCATTATTGGTTTTATTTTGAGAATGAAGGCAAAGTTTAAATGTTTTAACCTTAAGACATCTATTTTGCTCATTTAGTACGAAGTAAATAAGAATATGATTTAACAGTATGGTCACCGTTCTACGAAGTTCATTCTCAAGCCTTAGAAAAGGTAAAAAATAAATTCCTTCGGTACATCAATTTTAAAATGAATATTCCCATCGAACTAATAAATTTTAATAACTTGCGTACCGAAACCAGACTTCTCAAACTATCAGATAGAAGAGTTTTAACTGATATATTATTTTTATTCAAAAATTTTCAAATCTCTTATTGATCACCCTGAAGTATAGGAATTAATTTATATGAATGTATCTGCCAGACAAACTCGAAGCAAAGACACTTTTATATGTAACAATAACCTCAATACTAACTACTCTATTTATTCACCAATTCCAAGAATTCATTACCTTGCTAACAAACACTGTGAACTTGTTGATATATTTAGTGTTAATATTTTCATGAGTTTCAAACTGCAACCAATTTAGGACTTATTTGCTTGTTATTAACTTGGATTATTTATTATTAATAATTTTTTTATATGCATATTAATGACTGTATGCATGTACGGTCATACTTGGTGTGAATATTATAATTTATTTTACCATTTCAAGTATCGACTATTATTTAAATTCGATATTAATTAAAGCGTTGGTATTTTGTCATTACTTATTAGTTTTTTCTGTAGATACGAGATTTTTTTTAAACATCTGTTTTAAAATACGTATCAGTATATTATATACCTACATATTTATTTTCTTATATACCTTACGAGGAAAATTATTTTCCTGTTTTCAGTCTTACTGGTTAAAACATGAATAATTGTATGCATATACGAATGTACAATGTACATACTTACTTTATATTTGAAACTTTGATTTATTTACAATATCACGTTTTGATTATTATTTTCACATTTGATTATTATTTTGCTGTATGTAGTTATGATATTATCCATATATCATGTCATACTTACCTACATAAATTATCAGTTTCCTTTGTAAAAGCCCGATAAGGCGTTAATGAATATAAATATATTGAGAATAAGTGATTTGATAAAAGAAAGGAAATGTCAATTTAGTGCGTTGCAATTTGGTTTTGTCATTAGTTCTAAAGACCTTTTAAACAACTGTCAATATGCAGTGGTTACTCTTGTTTTCCGTGTTTTTGGTGGTTTCATCGGTGAGATTATATTTTTTCATTTCTTTCAAATTTAAATCTACGGATAAAACTTAAATGCTAAATAAAATACATATTTTTTTGCTTTTTTTGCCTACTTCCTAATTTAGTTGCATTAATTATGCGCCTATTTCAAAAAGTTTTAGGATTTTGTAGCTTTACTTTGAATCTCCAAAATATTTAGGATCTGACATCTACATATATTTTCTAAAAACGAAATTCTTTCTAAAACATAAAGAGAAACAAAGATTGAAATATTTTTGAAGTTTATAAACATTTATATTGAATAATAATTTTAAAGGTTCAACAGTCAAAATTGTTTTAAAAATTTTCAATCTGAAAAAATACTTTTCGGTCTTCTGCCGATTCGATCGAAAGTCAATACTAATAAAAAAACTATAAAAAATAACGTAGCTGAAAATATTTGAATATAAAGCAGAATAAATGCTTGCGCATTGGTTTTCACATAATAAAATAAATAAATTTATTGAAAATCTGAAAAGAAGAAGTTTATTAACAGATTTTTGAATTGTTTATCGACTTGCACATAGTATAATATATGTTGGTTATCTTTATATTAAATTGTTCTTATTGTTTTAAATGGATCTATTATTCAGTATTTACTTTAATGCGTTTGATAGTTTATTGCACGGCACCACAGAAATTATGAAATTTTATTTATTTAAAGAAAACAAAAATTACAAATGCCAAAGCCTCGGGAATAATGCTTCGTGCATCAATTTAATAGATTCGTATTGACGACCTCCGTGGTCGAGGAGTAAGGCTCTTGACTAGCAAGCCGAAGGTAGCGTGTTGAAATTCCGGCGTGCGCAAGTAAATTTAATTTGATTCACAATTTATTCAATTAAAATAATATATTGGAGTATACTTGCTGCACGTTCCAGAGTGAAAGATACTCTCAGTATCGCCCTGTTGTAAGACCACCGTCATAATTGAAACATTGCCTTAAATGGCTTTTGGCGTTTTCGTGACTAGGTCTGAATAGCCAAGTACTTACTCACCTTCCTCTTCCCCGTTTCTTTCCCCCGTTGCTACTTTCAGCCTAGCAACATACCCCGATTGGGGATGTCATAGTTTTACTGGCTCCAGATGGTTGGGAGCAGTTGGGACCCTTGTGCAATATTCAAATTTTTTAAAAAACTTTTTCATAAATTTTATTATTTTCATGGATATGAATTATAAAACATGACGTCTTCAGCTTCTCATTTACTTGCATATACAGTTAACGATTTGAAGTTACACAGGGTGCATACTGTACAAAATAATGATATGATCTGAGCCATAAATGAAGTAGTCAATCTCGTTTTACTTCTGTTTTCAGATTTTGATTATCCACTACTGCTTCGAACGGGTGAAAAATTTCTTTTCCAAACCATTTAATTACATTGAGGACGAAATCAACACTGGGAAAGAAAAACTTTTAAGTGTGGGTAATAAAATTCGGGACAAAATTGACACAGAGAAAGAAAAGCTTGGCAATGGGTTTCATAAAATTGAAAACGAAATTGGTAATGCGGAAAAAACGTTTGTTCATGAAATTGGTGACAAAATTACAGCTACGGACGAAAAACTTGGCAATACTGTTCATGAAATTGGTGACAAAATTAAAGCTACGGACGAAAAACTTGGCAATACTGTTCATGAAATTGGGGACAAAATTGTAACTGCAGAAATAAAGCTTGGCAGCAATATTTATAAAACTCTGAAAAAAGTTGACAGCGGAATTGGAAATATGATTAATATTATTGGCTACAAAATTGACACTGGGAAAAAAAAGCTTGGCCATGCGGTAAATAATATTCGGGGCAAAATAAATATTGGAAAAGAAAAGCTTGACCATGCGGTAAATAATATTCGGGGCAAAATTGACATTGGAAAAGAAAAGCTTGACCATGCGGTAAATAATATTTGGGGCAAAATTGACATTGGGAAAAATAAGCTCGGTAAAATATTTAATGATATTCAAGGCAAAGTTCTCACAGGAAAATATTTGACATAGTGTAATTGATAAAATTCATTAAACTAAAATTTAAGTAATTCACATAAATAAAATATTCAAGATTTATTTATTTATTTATTTGTTAAGACATACACAGTACAATAAGATACAGTTAGAAATTTTTTAGTTATTACATAGTTGTAGTACCTATTACGTATGTCCATAAAATGTCATTACGTAATTTCGCCTGAAAATAATAGTACTACCTATCCAATCAAATAATAGTCTTACCTATCCATTCAAATGTATGATACGTTATCATCAGAATTATTAAATACCATATCAGAATCTCCGAAAAGCCGCATAAGGCTGAGCAGAGAATGAAGTCGAAGAAATGGCCTAAGTTGGAGGAGGACATCCCAAAAGAGGAATGTGTAGATAATGATGACTAGAGGACCATTGACCATTTTTCTCCGTACACTGAAGAAGTGGTCAGTGAAGAAACCACAACTATAATATGATAAAAAGAACGGATTTAAGCTTATAATATTTTACGATTTTTCGAATGACGTAATTGATTGAACTCATAAAATAATCTGTTTTGAATATTTAAATTGATGATTTTTACGAAAACGACCTGATAAGTCCTGACACATTTTTAAATATCATATCGTTTATCTTTATCTTTACATCAATATATTCTGTATGTACCAACCAGTAAAGTGTAAATAATAACTGCCAAGATATTTCATAGACATGTTATTCTAAAACCTTGCAAACTGTCTACCATTTTAATTAAGTACCGTTTGTTTTCAAAATAATTCAAAATAAAAAATATGTATCTACTTTATCGTTTGTCTTATTTAATAGCTTATATTTAATTTAAATTTTCTAACTCAGCGTATACGCAGCGCAACTTTTATACGACCGACTGACCGACCCGTGAGGTAGCGGTGTAAGATCTGACAGAACCCACCAACTCTTATGTCTCTTACGGTCTTAATCGTTGTTTTTTCATCAGAATTTATTAATTCTAAAATTATATTTAAAAAATGTATTCATCAATCAATATATATGTTTAAAGACACAATATTTTTCACTCATTTCCTTATTAGACCATTATCCAAAGAATCATTTAAATCTACACATTTACTTTAAAAATAAAATAATCTTATCATATTTTTATTTTTTTTTTTAATACCGAATGATTACGCTGTGAAAGTTTCAATTTCTCAAAATTTCGTGTTACATTTATGAATGTGATTTTGGTAATAAAAATATGGCCTGTATTACGATACATCGATCCTTTGATCAAATTAACAGATTTAGGTTTTCTCTTTGCCTTCTATTTATTTTCCTCAAATCGTCACACGTATTACTGAATTTTTATTTGCAAATCGTTCCTGTAAGCAATCACAAAATCACAAAACCGCACTTAACTCTTTATAACCTTTTCAATAATCCATTCGTGATATTGACTCATTTGCTGTGGTTTATTAATCATTTAAATAATCAAATCTATTTGAATAGTTTATTCCTGAATATCATTATAAAATAAATATTAGTATAAAGATTATAAAATACAAATATAATGTCAAACCTAAAAGAATTTAAACATTACAAACTAGCACAAACTCGTAAAAACCCGGGATATTATGATTCCAATACAGAAAACAAAATAATTTTCTGTTAAAATTTAAAATATTATATTATTAATTTGTTACCTACACTATCGCTTGTCTGATTTTTTTACACACTCAGTTCCATTTTTTTAAATGACACAATTCTAAGCAAATCTGAGTTTTAGAGCTCATTGAAGCAGATTTACAGACAGACACAATAACCAAAATTAGTATTAAAGGTAATAAGCGATGACGAATATTATAAAAAAAATATTTAAAATTAGCTGCGCAAAGAAATTAATCTCGATAGCATTATATTAAAATTGACTTTCCTACACCAGGGGTCTCCAAATTTTTCAGCCGGAGGGCCACATTGACTACTCCAGTGAGTTCGGAGGGCCAAAACTGTTTTAATTTCTAGACACCCATATTTTCGTCCACGGGGGGGGGGAGTAAAAGTAAAAAGTGGAGAATAAAATTTCCAGGGATCATATTTCTTCATAAATCATTTCACTCCAATCTCACTCCAATCCCCCAGATATGACGTGAAATCCGTTAAGTTGGCAACACTGCGCTTACGCTAGTGTTCAATTACTAAATTGTGTTGTATTGTATTGTCACAACTGCGACATTTTATATGTTTATAAAGTTATTAAGATTCATTACACTTATTTGTTAGCTACTATGCTTTAGTGAGTCTTCTTTTTTAAATTTAATATAAAATACATTACAGGTTACATTTTGACGAGCTAAAGAGGAGCTCTTGTGCCTGATAAGGGAGCCACGATTCTTACTTAGGTTACATTTTATAATATATTTTCTATAAAATATTTATTTTTTTAATGTAAGTTTTTTTTGAAAAATTGTTTAATTTTATTTATTTGTTCTGATTGGTTGAAAATACAGCGCAATTCAGAAGGAATGTTATTATAGTTTTTTATAGCTTGGTAAATATAACGGTTGTGCATTTGTGTTGTTTTAAAATTTGGTGTAAAAAATTGATTTCCATTTCTCATTAGTGTGTAAAATTCTTCATATTCTTTATTATTTTTTTCTTTACACATTTTAAAAATAGAAGCTTGCTTAAATATGTCATCGACATTTGGTACTGGAAATAATTTAAATAGTGATTCTGTTGAGAAGGTAGATTTTTTAAGGATTTTTTTTGTATATTCTAAACCATCTCTTTCAGACTAACAACATTTCACAAATTGGAGATGTCATTGTCCCACAGGCTTCGGCCAGTTATGTGTCATTTGCGGTTATTTGATAAGAAACAAAAATATTGACGCTTATATAATATTATAATATACTTTGCGCAGATGTAAGATAGTGTATTGACGCATACATTATCTTACACCTGCACAAAGTAATATAATGTAGGTACTTTGTGCAGATGTAAGATAATGTATTGTGTTGTGCACGGAGGAAACTTACTGAAAGCAAAATATTGCTAGTTTATTAATCTGAATATCTTCAAATAATTCATAAACCGGTTAAAACGGGAATCTATGCCAAGCTGAATTGATAGGTTTCCTGTTAAACTATTAGTAAAATGTATTGTTACGATGTCGGAACATGTGTTCATAAAAATCCTAACATTTTCGCATTTCGTCTTTATATATTACCAAGCCAAACGCAGGTGCATGAACACATTTTCCGATATTATTACGAATTTACCAAAAATTTATCAGGAAACGGCCTGCAATCCCGTTTTAAACCAGATTACGAATAATTAATTTTCTCCCGGTGTACTTGAGGAATTTTTGAATTTAAACAACTCATCCAATTTCAAAGTTAATTTTATAGTATTTTAAAGGTTATATTCAATTTCTGTTGTTATTTCAATTGTGAGAGATATCTAAGAAAGACAAACATTCCCGAGTTACGAATAACCTGACAATATTTGAAAATCTCCTACTACCTCCACAGTAAGCTGAAAATGTTGCTTGAGTTGTGATGGAGGACTTAGCCAGCCGAGGAATTGAACACACTACGCCTGAGTGGGACCCAAGCGCGATGTCAACTCGGCCACCAAACGGTCTTTGAAAAGACCCTTTACAGAACTTGAAAACTGAGCCACATTAAATACAATTTTTTGCGCCATTTTGATAAAATACATATTATATACGAGATTTTTATGATTTATGATATTTGACAGATTTGTAACGATATTCCAACATTTCTTCAACAATCTTTGACACGAAATTTACTAATTTCGGTACGATATTTACTTTTAAAACAACTTTATGTTTTCTTCAAATAAGGCTTCAAATAAATAAACCTGTAAATTTAGCTATTTATGCGTTTTCCATTGGGAGAACAGAAAGTTTTGTTTTGATCCATAACCTTATAGCATCGATTAAGAGCAGCTACTTCCACATCCGTAAACTCTTCCATTCATGAGAGTTTGAAACAATTTAATCATTCCCTTCGGAAAGTTTCTTGAATAAGCGTGTTCAACAGTTGATACGATATGTGCAAAGTTTTAAGGGGGAAAGATTGAAATTACGATAAAGTCAGAAGAAATGAAAATCAAAATTTATTTATCTACGTATGAAAACCCAGTTCCGATGAAAGTTTTAATTTTCTACCTGAAATATTTGGCTGAGGAAATTTAAGTTCTTATGAAACGTTTTGTGGTATCAATTTCGTTTTCGATGAAAATTATGTGACTTTTTCGTTCGAATAACGCCTTTATATTAACTAATAAATAATATGCGTCTCCTCATACTTTTAACAATATCTCATATTGGATAATAAATATCAGGTATTACCTGTATTTTCACTGTGGACTTACACGGGAAAACTTAACATTTTGTTAATTTTATTTGTTTATCGTTGGTTATGCAACAAAATTATAATAATTGCCAAAAAAACTCTTCCCATGGTTTTGCAAATAAAATTATCAAGAGCTCTGGCGTCACTGACATTGCGTTTTATGTAATTCATGGGACAATGCAACTATTTTCAATTCACAATATCATCTTCACCATTTGACTACATAACATTGATATATTCATTATATTGTGAAGTGATATATTAGGAGACAAGAAATAGTTTATTTATCTATCATTGATTATTTTAATTAAAAATAAAAATTAATTAAAAATCTATATTTTACTTACTAACTAACCACATAATCCAAAACTGTATAATACTAATATGAAAATAATGATTTTACATTATATTACAATTGTGCATAGTTAAAACCTTAAACATTATATTTAGGTTCTTACTTACTTACCTTAAGATTGATCTTTTTTTAATTTATTCATTAGATTCTTAATTCAATTACACATCTGCCTTGATGATTGACATTGTAACGCCATTTTAGATGTTGGCTAGAAGAAGGTAGCAAACCTTGGGAAATACTTGGGGCACATTATTAATCAAGACCTATCGGACGATGGCGATATCGAACGACAAAGGAGAAGCCTTAGCATAGTGTCTCTTATGATTGCCCGCAGATTTTTCAAATGCAGCTACACCGTTAAAAATACTGTTCAACGCATTCTGTACTAGCCTGTTTACTTGTGAGACATGGTTTCACTACCGAACTTGCTCGATGGAACGACTCCGAATTCAATATAATGACGTCTGTGGAATCATATTTGGATACCGAAGATACAGCAGCGCATCGACAATGTTCACGGAACTAGGACTGAATGGATTTGCCGGCCTGATGAGACACCGGGTCACTGGAGCCAGGATGCGGCTAATGGCCTCCGCCAATACGTTGGTGACCGCAGCCTACCAACACCAAGCGCCACTCCTGAGTGAGCGCTGGGCCCAAGCGCACTCAAGAACACACCCTGCATAGTTGTCCTTATTTATTAATTTATTATATCTATTATACAAAAAAAAATATATGGGTCGTGTGGGATTGCACTAACCTCCCCACATTCTGGAATGTGGGGAGGTTAGTGCAATTATTATAATAATATTATTATTAATTATTATAATAATATTATTATTTTTTTTTTTTTTTTAAACTTCCGATTTAGTTGTCCGGGTTAAGTCTTCCCCAAAGGAAAAACTTAACCCTTCCACTCACTTTTCCACAAATGATCAGCTAGTCAATCAACACTATGTAAGTGCATTATATAAGTAAAATAAATACAAAACAATACAAGAACAACAACACGTCAAATCACCAGATATCAAATGGGAAAAAAAAAATTCACCGTCTCCAGATATTTTCATATCAGAGGGTTCGGCTCGGTAGAACTTCTAACAGGGCCTATAAATCCTACTGATCCCTCAACATAAATATTTAAAAAATCTTTTGTTATCCTACATGTATTCAAAATGACCGACTTTTGCATCTTTATATATAAATTTTTTGATAGATCTAATACGCCTAAATTTTTAATTAGAGAGCTAGGTATAATGCCAGTAGCCGAAATAACGAATGGTAATATTTTTATAGTCTGAGAATGCCAAATTCTTTTTATTTCATTTCCTAAATCTGTGTATTTTCTTATTTTTTCACTAACAGATTTTTGAATATTACAGGAATTTGGAATAGCAACATCAATGATATAAGTTATTTTTTTAATTTTGTCATGTAAAACTATATCGGGTCTATTATGACTAATCGCTCGGTCTGTTAGTATAGTTTTATCATAATATATTTTATAAAATTCGTTTTCTAAAAATGAATTTGGTTCGTATTCATAATATGGTACTACATTACGGCAGTCAATCAAGTTATGTTTAATTACCAAATTTTGGTGAATTATTTTTAAAACTTGATTGTGCCTAAATGTATACTCGGACGGTGCTAATATAGAACATCCCGATATAATATGTTCTATAGTTTCCGGAAAAGCCAAACATTTTCTACACAAATCATCAATTTGATTTGTATCTTTGATTATATGCTTTCTATAATTTTTAGTATTAATGACTTTATCCTGAATTGCAAGCATAAATCCTTCTATTTCTGCGCTCAACTCTCCAATACTCAACCATTTGTTTGACTTAATTTTGTCAACATAGATACGTTTGGTTGAGATAATTGAAGTGTTTTGCGTGTAAAATTTTATTTGACCAGGAATCTAATAATTCCTGGTTGGGATTTATAAAAATGTTGGCATTCTCATCGTATAAATTTAAAGGTGTAATATTTCTATCTGCCTTGCAAATTATTTTGTGCATTTCTGAGCTATGAGCTTTCCTATGGAAAAAAGTTCTTAGCATTTCTACCTGATTATGTTTCAAAGAAGTTATTTTGACTATACCTCTACCTCCTAAATTTCTAGGTAAATTAACTCGTTCTATAGCTGAATTTGGATGATGGCAATTAAACTTTGTTAGCGTAGTTCTAATTAATCTTTCTAAGTTATCTAAATCTGTATTAGACCATTTAATTATGCCAAATGAGTACGTTAATAGAGGTATTGCCCAAGTATTTATTGCTTTTACTAAATTTTTAGCAGATAAATTGCATTTTAAAATTTTCCTTATCCTAGTTTGAAATTTAATCCTAATATCATTTTTAATACTACTATGGTCTAATCTATTTGATTGTGGGTATCCTAAATACTTATAAACCTCATCCCTTTTCATACTAGTAATTTGGAAATTTCTAAATATACTCTCGTCCCCATCTACAATTTTGCCTTTTTCTATATGGATCGTTCTACATTTATCTAAACCAAATGTCATTTTGATATCATCTGAAAAGTTTTTAACTACCTCGATCATTTTCTCTAAATTTTGTTCAGAATTCGAAAATAATTTTATATCATCCATAAATAATAAATGCGAAATTGTACTACTCTCCCTTGTATTACCCTTAACTTTTATTCCAAACTTGCTTTTAATTAACATTTTAGATAGAGGATTCAATGCTAAGCAAAACCAAAGAGGACTCAATGAGTCTCCTTGAAAAATCCCTCTTTTAATTGAAATGTCCGGTATTACTATTTTCTTACCTTTTAAATTGATAAGTAAATTGGTATTCCAAAAGGACATAATATTTTCCAAAAAGCTAATAATAATGGGGTTAATTTTATATATTTTTAATACTTTGATCAGCCACGAGTGCGGGACACTATCGAAAGCCTTTTCGTTTTCGAGTTTGAATCTGTTTTAGAATTACAGAATCGATAACTAATTGTTCTTTACATCCCATATGTTTTCTGCGACAACCTTTTTGTTGTTCAGATAAAATATTTTTTTCATCTAAATGAGTATATATTAAATCTGTTAAACAAGAGGTTAAAATTTTGTATATTGTCGGTAAACATGTAATGGGTCTGTACTGAGAAGGATTATTAATATTTTCGCTTTTGGGTAACATATAAGTAATACCCTTAGTTAGAAAATTTGGAAAATTTTGAGGTTGACTGACAAATTTTGAAAGATTTTTTGCCAAAAGAGGATGTAAAGTAGTCAGACGTTTGTACCAAAAATTATGTATCCAATCGCAACCCGTGGCTTTCCAATTATGAGTATTTTTAATAATTTTGGTTAACAATTCAACCGATATATTAGAAAAACTCATTTGTTCAATACCTGAAAAATTGAGTTCTTCATTTTCTATCCATGGAGTTGACTCGTTATGTTTTATATCTTTACTCCAAATTTTAGTCCAAAAATCGCGCATATCTGATTCAGATGGTAACGGAATATTATTATTCGAAATAATATTTTGTTTATCGTCAAGTTTGGAATAAAATATTTTTTCATTTTTCTGAAATAATCTATTATTATTTTTTTATTATACGTATAATTATATCTTTTTAATCTACTAGCTTTTACGCCTAATTTTTGTTTTAATAAATCCAATAAATCATTGATTATATTTTCATTATTATGACTATCAATGTTATAACCAAATTTTCTACCAATTTCATCTACATGTCTCAAAATTTTCCTACTTCTATTTCCATTTTTATATTCTATTACTCTAGCTATGTTACTTCTTAAAAATACTACACCATTTTCTAATCTGATCTGCCATTCTGGTTTACTATAACTATATGATCTATCGTCAGAGGATGATAATTTAATTCCTAACTTATTACAAACAGTAATCGCACTAGCGTATACTATTGTATGAAGATC
This sequence comes from Hesperophylax consimilis, assembly GCF_061612785.1. Lineage (NCBI taxonomy): Eukaryota > Metazoa > Arthropoda > Insecta > Trichoptera > Limnephilidae > Hesperophylax > Hesperophylax consimilis. The sequence continues at coordinate 11,970,567 of NC_142844.1, forward strand.
TAAAAAACTAATTTCGTCAAATATGATTTTTGGTAAAATTATGTTATTTAATTCAAAAATTAATTTAGATAATTTCTTTGACGTATGCAATTTCGGTAATTTTGGTCTAATTGTTGGCTCTACATCTATATATCTGTTTATATTATTATGAAGTAAGTTAGCTAATTCTACTACATTTTCATCAACAAAGTTTAAATTTGCAATGTTGATTTCCCTAAGATTATAAATAACGGCTAAGTTATTTGAATCTACTGTAATATCATTGGACATTTCGACTAGAATATTATCCAAACTATCTACATTCAATGCATCTGATATGACATTGTTACTTGTGTTAATTTGTTCTAAATTATTTCCCCTTTGCAATCTTTCTGCTACTTCTCTTTTAATCTGTTCTAATGTGACTACAGAAATTAAATTATTTTTGAAAATAGCTCGCTTTTGGTCTGCTAATCTTTGTTCGCTTACTTGGGCAATCGGATAATTTTGTGAGAAAAGTAAATGTAATTTTTTCCTATATAACAATATATCTGTTTCTACTTTGGTTACATAAAAATATGAACGAACAATGCACATATTGACATCGTTCGTCCATTTCATACGCTGTCTAGGAATACCTGCTTTTGTTTTTTGGGGTCTTAGACTATCCATGTTCATCTGTACAGATGACATAATAATCCCCTGTTCATCTACGTTGGTTGCAAATGACATTGTTGTCATTTTGCAAAACAACTTGGAGATGATTGTATCTTTACTTCTACATTCCAGTAACCAAATAAATAAATAATTTTCAATGTGACCAAATTAAATATTTTAATCAAACTACCTTTCGACATAACAAATCTATAATTTCTAATTCAACTACCTTTCAACATTACGAATCTATGATATATTATATTCCAGAAAAATTATTTAAAAATAATTATTAATAATAATTATTATTATCATAAAAATATTATTATTATTATTATTAATACTTTTGGCTGTGAAATCTCAAATTGGCGAGATTGATACATAATTTGTTTTTTGACGGTGACAGTGAAATAGGTACTTATGCACAGTGTGTCGAGTAGGTACTCTTATACGAGGGTGGTCTGAAAAGTTTCCGACCTCAACGCAAAGATGGCGGTACTCGTCAATAAAAGCTAGTGAATATAGTTGTGCATCTTTTGATAATTACTCACCAAAGTTTCGGCCATCTTATATAAGCCGCGTAGTAAAATAGGTTACGTAAAACATTCAACAAACGATTTTTCCTATGTTTAACTCTATTTCAGTAACATATCATTTAAAATTGTATTACTTACTGAAAACGCTCCTAAAATAAAATACATTTTTTTCTAAGCTTTAACTAAACTTTTCATTCGCTTGTATATTAAAACTTTATTAATTTTATAAGTTTATCGGAATTATATCACGTAGCCCTCATAATATTCTTATTGCATTTTCTGATAGTAAATTCAGCTACTACCAATACACAACATTATGCCTGCAAGTGCTTTAAAATTTTCATGGTATTTTGCGCTTAGCTTCCAAGCGCGCTTAAGGTAGATTGCGTATATTTTACGTTCACTCTAACTGCTATTCACTGGATACACCTTGATCCCGAGTTGACACACCAGGATTCCTTGGACTATCACGTAAAGAACCTCGACAAAGTAAAAGAGTAAGTCCACCTATTTTTTTACGTCAATGCTATAAGAACCTGCTCAAATTATAATTAACTCGAATACAAATAATGTGATAGATGAAACTAAAACCGGAAAGCTAAAATTTTTGTGTTGTTTTACCAGGAAAAAAACTCTCAAACTCGGAGAGCTCTAGTCCAATGAAATCAATTTGTTTAATTTTTTTAGAAAGTTGAAGGCATATCTTTAAATTAACACACACAATAGATAAGTACGCCAATTACGAACCTTCCACTGCTGATAGCTAATGTTAAAATTGTGATAGTAAAGTGATTTTTTGTAATGAATTACTTATTTCAGAGTATATACGAAACCAAATTGTTTAAGAATTCACAGAAGAGTTACGTTAAGTTAAAAAAAAAAAAAATGTAGTTTTAACTTTCGAAAAATTGTAATTTTGAACACTTATGTGAGTCACTTGACTGACTTTAAATATGATTTTTATAGTATTTTTATTTTTTATTTCAGCGGATTGGCACTAAGAAAGTTTTGCGATTCAAGATTGTCGTAAAGTTTAATGTAAAATTCGTAGTGATCAGAGATGTATTTATTATTTCTTCATACATTTCCGAGGCAGGAAGTTATTTTTTAAAACCGTTAACAGGCGGTATAGTTACAATTGAGCGTGTTTACATTTTGTATGGAAATGATGCAATAAAATAGAAAAGCGCGTATATTTTTTTATAAAAGAGAATTTATAGGATATTTTAATTTTTTTCAAGCAAACCATGCTGTCTTTGTAGTGAATGCTCGACGCAAATATGCATGCAAACCGCATAGTTTTTTTTGTCTTGCGTTTTTTCCACTTTTGTTCGGCAGACATAACAACACTGAGATTTTTCATTCAAAATATAGGAAGGCACAATTGTGCCTATGCCGCACGCAAGTGTGCTATGAAAATAATAATTGCAATTTATTAATAATTATTTTCCCAACTAAAACCCACAAATTAGTAATTTATATCAACTAACCCAGTTTGGATTTATTGAGGCATTTATAAATAACTGACCGCAAATAAATATATTTTTCGCTGAACACTTCTCCTCCATCTATTCTGATACCTCGCGCACTATCCCTCCACTCAACTATACTAATACTATTGATTTAAATAATTGCCAAATCACACTTATAGATGTCTTTAACTCCTTAAAAAATCTCCCCAGTAAAACAAGCACTGGTCCTGATGATATTCCAGAAATATTACTGAAAGAATGTAAATTTACTATATCTAAGCCAATTTTTTTGTTATATAACTTGTCAATATCATCTGCCACTTTTCCAGACTCCTGGAAAGTTTCTTATATCAGACCTATTTTCAAATCAGGCAATAAGTCAAACGTAGAAAACTATAGACCCATATCGATACTATCCCATATTCCTAAAATATTTGAGTCAATAATCACGAAGAAAATCACACCTATCTTTAAAACAGCATGGATTTAGATCTGCTAAATTTACTACTACTAACTTACTATCCTTTACCAATTCCATCGTCAATGGCCTAGAAGATAACTCACAAATAGATGTTCTATATACCGACTTCTCTAAAGCTTTCGACAAAGTAAACCACTCAATCCTTATGGCCAAACTATATGCTATCGGTATTAGAAACCCCTCGCTATCATTCTTTAATTCTTATTTAAGCAATAGAAAACAAAGAGTTAAATCGAACAATTTTGTGTCTACTATTATTGAAGTCACGTCCGGCGTACCTCAAGGAGCACATCTAGCACCGATTCTTTTTAACTTGTTTATAAACGACATTAAAGTATTTTTTCTCATACACGCTTTTGGCCTTTTTGCGGACGACAATAAGATTCTAAAAATAATAAAAAATCACGATGACTGCCTTCTTTTCCAATCGAATATCGACTCTTTCAATGATTGGTGTAAAATTAATTGTTTGAAACTAAAGGTCGATAAATGAAAAATTATGTCTTTCTATAGATCAAAAAACCCGATTGTCTTCGAATACAAACTTAATAATATTTGCTTAGCAACTGTTACATCTATTAAAGACCTTGGTGTCTCTCCTGATAGCAAGCTTTCTTTTCGGGATCACATAACTGCAATTGTTAATAAATCCCTCAAACTACTTGGTTTCATCACTAGAATCACTTCGGACTTCAAAAACGTAAATACCCTTAGAACTTTTTTTTTTTTTTTTTTTTTTTTTTTTTTTTTTTTTTTTTTTTTTTTTTTATATATACAATAATATTATTATTGGGTTTATAAAAACAGTTTATTTTTAAACAAGTTCTGCTGTGTACAGTTTGATAATGCCTTCAGAGGGCGAAACAGCTGTCACGCGTAATAATAATTACACAGCAGAACTTGTTTAAAAATAAACTGTTTTTATAAACCCAATAATAATATTATTGTATATATAAAAAATAAAAAAATAAAATGGAGTTCTACAAATTAAACTTAATAACAATAAATAATAAATACCCTTAGAACTCTTTACTGCTCCTTGGTTCGCCCCCATCTTGAATATGCTTGTGTTATTTGGTCTCCTTTTTATTCTGTCCACATTTGACGCATTGAATCTGTTCAATATCGGTTCTTAAGAGGGATTGCTAGGAGGCTAGGTTTAGAAAAAGGCAAATACTCATATGATGAAATTGAACTAACTCTAAACCTCTCTCCTTTGGAAGTCCATCGGGAAAGAAATGACCTCATTTGCTTCTTCAAAATTATAAATGGTATAATTGATTCACCTACTCTACTGCAACTCATTCCCTTCAATATCCCCTCGCAAAGACTCAGAAATAATGAACTGCTCTTCCTCAACCATCATTCGACAAATTATGGATATTATTCACCATTGTCCAGAATGTGTAGACTGGTCAACTCAAGTCAAAACCTTTACTTTTTTGGGATAAGTCTAAATGATTTTTTCCAGTCGCTAAACAAGTGACGGAATATTATAAGTGTTCTGTGGTCCTGACCCACGGCGTATTCTTGACTTGATTCGACTTGTCACTTTATTTTATATTATATCTACCATATGTCTTTGCTTTCGTGTACCTTTGTCTACTCCAAAATTTTTTTTTTACTTTATTCATGTTATTATTTTGTAATTTGGACGATGTCCGTTAATAAATAAATAAATAAATGAAGTTCAATTTTGTTGATTTGGCAACAGAGCGCCAAATTATTTTTTCCTTTATATTTTAAATTCGTAAAGAGTAAATGGATTTAATTTAATAAACGTGTTTTAAAATTAATTGTTTTTATATAATCATTTGGGTGATTCTCTCAAAATCCCCAACTTAATACATTATAGCGATTTTGTGACGACCTTGCCGATTTTAAATCGTAATTTATTCCTGTCATCCGCATACAACCGGCAAGGAAAATGTGTTGCTTGTCCTCGTACGGCCTGTGTGCAAAGATCTACGACGTAGAATCTCAAATAATTTAGTTAAAAAAGTTAAATTCCAACCAAATTGAAGGTGTAAAGATGTGTAAAGTTTCAAGCAAGATGGTTATCGCACCCGTATGCTACGAAAAGGTTGAGACGTATACGATTCTTGTCTTCGCCACAGCTGAGGAAGATCCGTTTTCCTACAGACAACTGGTTTTATCAATGAAACCTACAGGAATCCAACTCATCCCCCACACAATAGTAGCTCAGAAAGTTTTGTTTCAAAAAAAGGTCCTCAGGTATGATGATTACCACTTGTATTTGTTTAATATATTTAACATCTCAAAATCCTCTTTTATTTACAATACTAATCGTAGAAACCAATGCAGAATAATTCCGACGTCTCTTTGGACAGTATCTCAGCTTTACTGAAACTGAAGGTCTGGATTCCATATCAGGAAGTCTTGTGTCCATTTCAGCACTTACAAACAATTTGGCACTACAATCTTTTGTAATTTTGGCAACAACGTAGTTTTTTTTAAAGAAAGACAAAATTCCCGGGTTACGAATAACCTGACAATATTCGAAAATCTCCTACTACCACCACAGTAAGCTGAAAATGTTCCTCGTGTTGTAATGGAGGACTTAGCCAACCGAGGAATTGAACACACTACGCCTGGGTGGGACCCAAACGCAATGTCAACTCGGCCACCGACCGGTCAATATGTACTATAAGAAGTGTTAAACTTCTTTCTTTAACAGAATATCAATGAAGGCATTTTCGGGTCCAAGAACGAGTCCAAAGATTTTATTTAAATTTGCCAGTTTTCTTTCAAATCAATCTATATTACACTTCTGCGGTTTATTTTTTCAGTTGCAATGGGTATAAAATAGTAATAAAAATCTACATGTGTTTTATTATTATATGAACTGTATGTGGATATGAGGAATTCAAACAAAAATTATTTACCTTTCCGTCAAGCCGAACAAAGCTTACCACGTCGAATTCCGAATTTACGGCCTTTGTTTACACCAGGGGTGCAAAGACTTTTTAAGAGGAGGGCCGCTTGCGATGACTTATTTTACTGGAGGGCCGCACGGACCATTGGACGCATTGACGCATTGGACGCACGGGGATCGCAAAGAAAGCATTATTTTTCATTTATATTATTGCTGAACATAGTTATTACCAGAGATGTGCTTTATTTCAAATAAATCCATTTCAAATGGAAATGCAAAATGGGTATTTTCCATTTTGCATTTTAAATGCTTTTCTAAAAACCATTTTGCATTTTGCATTTTAAATGCTTTTTTCAATGCATTTTCCCTTTTAAATGCTTTTTTGCAACATTCTTCCTACTATCTTCACTCATCTTTTTTTCATAAGCCCCAAATATCAGTCTGTCCTCAACCTCGCTATGAGAGATAAATTACATTTGTCAAGTTGCTCCCTGGTAGGAGCCCTGGCAATTGAGTGATACCATTACAAAAAATACTGATTCAAATACTGAACATGGGGCCATGACGCTGTAATATTAAATGTTAGATAGCAGTTTCTATGTTTTTACGTTGGCAGCATTAGTCCCGCGCAAATTTTTTGTGGTTTCATAATCTGTAGTCGTGGTGTTTTTGGATTTACCATCATGTATAATGTTTGTTCTACATTGATGTCCATTATTATGACAAAATTGTTTAAAAATTCTATAATTATTTTAATTATTTGACCTGAGAAACCATTTTGCATTTTCAATGCATTTCGAAAATAGGTATATTGCATTTGAAATGCTTTTCTAAAAACCATTTTGCATTTTGCATTTTCAAATGGAAAAGTTTTGACCCATTTCCATTTTTCATTTCAAATGCTTTTGGGTACCCATTTTGCACATTTCTGGTTATTACACACTTATTATTGTTGATGAAATATATATGTTAACTTACTTTTCTTAGCGAAACATTCAATATGATTGTGACATTGGTGAATTGGCATTATTTTTGATAAAATATGTAATTGGTTACAATTTTGGGGTCAAAATGCGTTAACTTGATTCGTCCAACTCGTCCTTCAACTTTTTTTTGGTTTTTAGCATTGTTTACATTCATAATTAAATTTTTTTGCTGCCAGAAACATTTGTTTACCGGAACAAAAATGCAAAAAGGAACAAATCGTTGACCGAATAAACTTCGAATACACTATCCACCGAGAATGGATGTTTTCTTTGCTATGTGAAAAATGGATATTTAATTACCATTATTAAAATAATGACGAATATTGTCACCATTTTTAGATCAATAAGCTCCAGTTGAGTTTCGGCTTGAAAATTTTCAGCCACAATTCCAAGGGGGCTATGTAAATTTAATATGGGCTGGACTTTCTCAAAACCTTTCTTCGAAAATTACCATGATAACATAGACATGCGGTCGCGGGCGGAAGGCCGCGTTTCGTTTGTCCCTGGTCTACAAACACAAATACAGGCATAAAAACTATTTCCATAACATGTTTTAAAGATTATGTAAATATATATGTAGGTACATTATTACTATTTGATGAAATAAGTAAAATGTGTGGTAGGTTAAAATAAGAAATATGCTTATAAAATAATAAAAGATTAATTACCGATGATATTGGTGTGCATAATCATGATAAGAAAAACTGATAAGATAAAGAAAAGTCATATTATATATAGCACTTTTTTGTTGTTTTTTTTGTCATTAGTACCACAGAATACGTAAATTAGCAGTCACAATGAAGTTTCTCATTGTGTTTTCTGTGTTGGTGGTTTTAGTAACGGTGAGTTTTATTTTTATCAAACTTTGCCACATAAATTTCTTTCTATCAAATTTTCTGCATTAGAGCGAGTTCTTTTTACGACTCGATTGACCTCTGTGACGACCTGCCAACATTTATATTACCCCCCACTATACAACTTAAGAAGATCAAAGTTTATTCCATCCCTCCTCACAGCCTTCCCAATTTTTATAGGGCGTGAGGGAAAATACTGGGACTTCTGCGTGATTCAAAATCAATAACATTGTCTAGTTTTCTAAGTTTGCCCACAAATATTAATATTTCTTTTAAGACCTAATGGCGAGTTTTTAGGTAAAATTGTTCTTAGTGTATCATACGGAAAATAAAAAAAGATCTGATTCAGATAGTTTTAAATTTATGTTCTGCGTCTTTCCATTACCTATGCTCTTACAGTGTCTAATTAAATCAGTGGGGAATACGCCACATATGCACATCTTTAAATGTATGTTCTGCGTCTTTCCATTACCTATGCACTTACAGTGTCTAATTAAATCTGTGGGGAATACGCCGCCTCTGCACATCTTTAAATGTATGTTCTGCGTCTTTCCATTACCTATGCACTTACAGTGTTTAATTACATCAGTGGGGAATACGCCGCCTCTGCACATCTTTAAATGTATGTTTTGCGTCTTTCCATTACCTATGCAACTTACAGTGTCTAATTAAATCAATGGGGAATGCACCGCCTCTGCACACCGCACCTGCATACTGCAAGACGTCCGCACCCAGCTCTTACCTCACCGCGCCACCACGGGCGACAGACCTACTACGTCCAGCGTTGCACGACCTTAAAGTATTGCTGCTTCAATTAATCATAACTTCGCGGTAAATTACAATAGCATCTAGGCTTTGTGACATATTCCCTGGCCTGCGCTCCCATACCCCTTGGCCATGCTACATCTTCGCTGGCCTGCATCTCCCGCGCAGCACTCGCATCACCAGCTGACAAGGTCCATCGTACTTCCGGCCTTCTTACTTCACACTAGAGTACCTGGAAGACTAATGGTCTTCACCAGTGCTGAACATTACCCACAAGTTTGGTCTCCACTAACGTGGTGTAGAGCCACCAACTTCATCGTCACGACCACTCCACCGCCGTTTGTCTCCGCTCTGTATGGTGTTGACCATTGATCTGGAGGATTCGCTGTCGACTACATCCACCGACGCGGTTTCGATCTTCGGCCTGGAGAATATGCCACCTATCACGTCCACCACAGCGTCTAGCATCGGTTCAGAGTCATCGCAATATCAACTTAGCTGATTCAATAAACGCTGTGATTCTACATCTACGTCTGTCTGTCTGATTCTACATCTATTGCTGTGATTATACATTCATCTCTTTACCATCCCCCAAATTTGTTATATATTGTATCAATCGTTCCATGGAGTTTTTTGTTTTTTTTTTACAGCAGGTTATTTATCACAATAAAGTCCCGCTCAACTACTAGATTTGCAGTTTTTTGACGATGCTCTAACGATATTTATTAATTAAATTGCTATTTTAATCTGTTATTTATCGGCAAAATCTCCTTAGTTAAATTTTTAATAAAATGATAAGAAATAATAAAAACAAGGGGATTTCCGACAAGATATTACACTGTGACATTCCATCTCATAATCATGATATCCATAATCGATTGTAATCTTTTGATTTTCATGACGATTAATAAAATTTCTGTCTAATGCCCATTTTGTTTTTTAAAGTGTCGACACACGATGCTACCACAATATTAATATTTCTTTTAAGACCTTATGGCGAGTTTTTAGGTAAAATTGTTCTTAGTGTATCATACGGAAAATAAAAAAAGATCTGATTCAGATAGTTTTAAATTTATGTTCTGCGTCTTTCCATTACCTATGCTCTTACAGTGTCTAATTAAATCAGTGGGGAATACGCCACATATGCACATCTTTAAATGTATGTTCTGCGTCTTTCCATTACCTATGCACTTACAGTGTCTAATTAAATCTGTGGGGAATACGCCGCCTCTGCACATCTTTAAATGTATGTTCTGCGTCTTTCCATTACCTATGCACTTACAGTGTTTAATTACATCAGTGGGGAATACGCCGCCTCTGCACATCTTTAAATGTATGTTTTGCGTCTTTCCATTACCTATGCACTTACAGTGTCTAATTAAATCAATGGGGAATGCACCGCCTCTGCACACCGCACCTGCATACTGCAAGACGTCCGCACCCAGCTCTTACCTCACCGCGCCACCACGGGCGACAGACCTACTACGTCCAGCGTTGCATGACCTTAAAGTATTGCTGCTTCAATTAATCATAACTTCGCGGTAAATTACAATAGCATCTAGGCTTTGTGACATATTCCCTGGCCTGCGCTCCCATACCCCTTGGCCATGCTACATCTTCGCTGGCCTGCATCTCCCGCGCAGCACTCGCATCACCAGCTGACAAGGTCCATCGTACTTCCGGCCTTCTTACTTCACACTGGAGTACCTGGAAGACTAATGGTCTTCACCAGTGCTGAACATTACCCACAAGTTTGGTCTCCACTAACGTGGTGTAGAGCCACCAACTTCATCGTCACGACCACTCCACCGCCGTTTGTCTCCGCTCTGTATGGTGTTGACCATTGATCTGGAGGATTCGCTGTCGACTACATCCACCGACGCGGTTTCGATCTTCGGCCTGGAGAATATGCCACCTATCACGTCCACCACAGCGTCTAGCATCGGTTCAGAGTCATCGCAATATCAACTTAGCTGATTCAATAAACGCTGTGATTCTACATCTACGTCTGTCTGTCTGATTCTACATCTATTGCTGTGATTATACATTCATCTCTTTACCATCCCCCAAATTTGTTATATATTGTATCAATCGTTCCATGGAGTTTTTTGTTTTTTTTACAGCAGGTTATTTATCACAATAAAGTCCCGCTCAACTACTAGATTTGCAGTTTTTTGACGATGCTCTAACGATATTTATTAATTAAATTGCTATTTTAATCTGTTATTTATCGGCAAAATCTCCTTAGTTAAATTTTTAATAAAATGATAAGAAATAATAAAAACAAGGGGATTTCCGACAAGATATCACACTGTGACATTCCATCTCATAATCATGATATCCATAATCGATTGTAATCTTTTGATTTTCATGACGATTAATAAAATTTCTGTCTAATGCCCATTTTGTTTTTTAAGGTGTCGACACACGATGCTACCAAAAAAACTCAAAGTGGAATAGGTAAGTTTTTTACATGTTACTGTCGCAACTTTGGAATGAAAATGAAACATTGCTAGCTTTCTGCTGCAATTCAAGATCATTAATTTACTGCAGTAAATATGGATTTTACAGTTCGACAACAATGTTGACGAGCACTTTGGGAAGCGGTTATGGGTACCATTTATTGGAAAACCAACACTCCTGCCATAGGTCACCCCAAGTGGTTCGCTACGTTTGGTGTGAGGGTTCATGGGATGAAGTTTGTCTAGGCCTTGGCGGGTGGCTGGTCAGATCAGAGACTTATTAAGGGTGACCTTTTGACCTCTCCAGCTGGATTCTCTCTCGACACATCATCCTGCACTATAGCGGGAAGGATGTATTCTTACTTCCATCATTCTTGGACACGATGACCCCAGATTCCGACCCACCCCGCATACCTTTTCCTTCCCAGAACTTCATCTCCTCTTTTCCCCAGAAAGAATCTCCAAACAGCATCCCCAAGATAAAATAGGCCCTGGGAATTTTTTTTTCTCAGGGCCTCCGAGGTGGAACTAGTTTAAAAAAAATTTCGCGAAGATTACTTATCTGGGTTTTCCAATTACTTTTTTCGTTCAATTACAGATAGTAATTTTTGCACATAGAGGGAGTGAGAAGTCATTTAGTGCATTTTTAAAAAAGCAAAAATTTTGAGAACCTATAAGTGTATATAATGTATCTGCTGTATATTTACTTACTATTTTCTTTTCAGAAAGCCGAATAATCAATGGCCTTCCAGCCGAAGCAAATCAGTTTCCATACCAGGCCTTCCTGATCGGCTCCAGAGCCACATCAGACAGGGTGGAATGTTCGGGCGTACTGATTAGCCCCCGATGGCTACTAACAGCCGCTCAGTGTACGAAGGGGTAGGTAAACCACTCCGTGATAGGATTTCTATGAACTTATACAATATGAATAGAACATGAGGACTCTGGCTCCATCAAAACCGGAGTCAAGTGAGCCTCTCAGAAGCTGAGCGCACTGTACAGGACCCGAAGATACTGCAAATAGTACGCAACTGCTTACCCTGTACGAATTGCAAGTACGCCCTACTGTTGAATTGGACAGCAATTTCTGGTGTAGAGGCCCAAAAAATCTGAAAAACCCCATGGCTCCTTGCAGATACGGGCGGTTTGATTTGATAGATACAATCATTTTTATAAACGGCCCAAGCGTCAAGTAGGGTAAGATGCGACAAACTAGCGTCATTGATCCCTTCGACACCGGTGCATAGTCGGGAAACACGCCAATTTTGGGGTGCATACACACATGTATGGAGTTAACATTTGTCACATGAAAACAAATAGCTTCTTCGACTCGGCTTCAACAGCTCGGCTGGCTCCATGGCTCTGGCAGGATATTTTATTTGTATGTCAAGTGCGTGTTACACTGTAACGATGATACACTGGGCATGATCGAAGTCATGTTTCCAAATTTTTACTATAAAACAAAATCAAAAAAAAAACAGTGTGTGGCAAGCCTACGCACGACGGAAGTGAAACTTTTAGTGTCCTTCTCTCTATCTTTTCATTTCATATTATTATTATTCAGAATGCTGTACATTATAGTTTTAAAAAGCTTAAATTTATCTATAGGCGTGTTGTTAACAAAAAAACGTTTAACTAGATTCCTAATATTGACATATTTATAAGTAGCATATGAAAAAAAAATTAAAAGTTATAAAAATATGGGATTCGAACCCGGGTCCTGCATAACGAGTGTCGAACGCTCTGCCTCTAGACCGCGAGGAGAGGTATCTCGCGCGACGAGAACCGCGTATACAACGTGTACTCCTCAATTGACTTGTCCGGCAAATTTTCGTTTTCAAACACGGCAAATGAATAATATCACATATCGTCTCGTTAACGCTTTATATAGGGTCGAATCGAAGATATATCGGCGGTGTGAAGTCATATCTGTCGTTTTTCAAAATATTTCCGTATATTTGTCCGTTTTGGAAAAGATCTATCGTGTTTTAACAGTCTCATACCCGTATGGAGTCTGAATTTGAAAAACATCTCTAAATTTTTAAAAACTTACTTACGGCTGTGTTTTTTACTAAAAAAAACTTGTCACGCACGTCTGCGAGGGTAATTAGTCGCGTTATTGGCCTTGATTAGTAATTTTAATGATTCAAAATAAAAATAATTAATCAAAATACCGAGCGATTCTACCGGCTCGATTTGTAAGCTATATTTCGACCAAAATATCATATAGGTACCGACCGTTACTTCTAGCCAATTACTCGAGTGAACACCTGCCGTTCTAGAGTCTCACTAAATGGATTTAGACATTTCGGGAGACTCTCGGTTAAAATTAACATATTTATGTAATTTTTTACTACATTATTACAAATCATGTAGATAACTTCTTATATGTATGCCTGACAAAGTCGCAGCACGAGAGCATTTTATCACTTTTCCTCGTATTAAAAAAATCACAAAAAGAAAAAAAAAATTAGTTAACGCGGGGATCGAACCTTGGTTCTTCACGACGACAGTCGGGCGCTCTGCCTCTAGACCGTGAAGCTGAGTTTGGAGAGTGACCTAAACTAGGTATATAATATTAGCTAGGCTCCTATAGCGAAATGATCACGGTTTTTCGTGACGGTCATAAGTCGGTTTTACTCCGGTCCTCGAAAATGCATAAGGCGCGTAAAGAAGTTTCACTTCAACAAAGCTGGGGGCACTGATTTGTTAAGAGTTGGAACACGTGATCTGAGGAGAAGAAAGATGTTGGAGAGCAATCGACAGGTATAAATGGCAAAGAATTAAGCAAACATTTGACTTTGACATGATGCGTAGGAATAAAGCAATTGATTGATCTTTGTTTTTGCTATGTGTTCCTTCTTTTATTTCCTTTTGGCTCTTGGCTCTTCTTAACTCTTCTCGGTTTTTCTCGACTATTATTTCCTCTTATTGGCTAGCCTTGAATTTTGCATCTTTTCGCCCCTCCATGGTTCCATGATATTTCATTAAAATGAAAATTCAACACATCATGTTCAATTCTGTTTCATCGCTTTTCATATCACTTTTTGTAGGTGTGTTGAATTTTCATTTTGATGAAATACCCGGTCACTGTTCGGTACATAGCATATCTATTTTTGACGTCATTTTAATTTAATAAAAATAAATAACTTTGTGCAAACCTCTTTATAATCAAAATACTGAAACTAGTTTTATTCCAAATTTTTAAACGCATTTGTTAACTTATTATAATAATTTTGAAACTTACACAAATCAATGTATCGACAACAATCGTTAAAGTAACGAGAGTGGGTCGTGAGACACGGGTGCTGACGAAAAAATAACCTGCATGATCTATGAAAGCTCGTAAGCGGGTTTCAATGAGCGAGTCATTCACGATCGACCCAGGACTAAGTACAACATCAAGAGAAATAATAATAATAATTCTACGAATCGAAACTACCTAGTTTCCATTAGTGTATGTTTCAATTGTTATGTCACCCAAAGAACAAGGAAAAATGATTGTTTGGTGTGGCTTTGACGTGGGTTAATTGTTTGATGTGGATCAAATCTATTCTTCAAGCCATTTAGTACGAAAATAATATATAAAAAATTTTACGACATTCATCAAAATACCTTGAAATAAAAAAACCATTATAGAAATAAATAAAAAAATCTATGTGAGTGTACATGTTTGTAAGTTTTATTTTGAGTCGAGAGGGGGTAAGAGAAAGAGTTGTTATCCAGTGCAGCCATTATTTTCCCAACTTTCTCAAAGACTCGTTAAACTTTTTAAAGCGATATTAGTGATTTTATTGTTTTTCAGGTACGTTATGTCTTACGTATTGCTTGGATCCTCGTCTATGAATGCTGCTGATATCAGAATTGAGGGCCGTATTTTCATCTCCCATGAGAATTACTCTACCAGTTACCTTAACAATGATATTGGACTCATAGATCTGGTGCAAGAAGTCGATTTATCGGGTAAATATTTTATGGTGTTACTTTGATATTCATATCTGGTCGCTAAATAAAGGCATATCAAGCAACGTTTTGATTTTTGGTTTATGGCTTCTCACCAAGTGGATAATTAATTATTAATATAGTATATTCCAACTTAGCACAAATATACAATTTTATTTAAATCTTCCTATATATTCAGCAAAATGTATTCAAAATAAATGAAAAAAAATTCTAAACAACGCCGGATCTTCCGGAAGTCTTCACCTTGTAACTTAAGATGAATCTTTTTTTCAGTATTTTTATTAAAGTTCCGATAACGTAAGCGATCTCCTTTTTCCGACTACCATCAAAACGTATCAAATTTTTCGTTTATACCTCCATAAAGTGATTAAGATCTCGTTCACAGTGTTATTTATAAAGGGTTTTCAAAAAAATATTATCGTACTGTATTTATACCGGTACATCCAACGCATTGAAAAAAATGTAAAAAATAAAGCCCATCTGTAAAATGCGATTCCACGGTAGGAGTAAGATATTTGCATGTTTTTTTTTTATTTCAAGGAGATTTGATTAATAAAAAAGTTACTTTAAAAAAAAAATTTTTTTACTCTCCTTCGAATCCCTGGATATTCATTTTTATTAAAAACAGGTCAAATATATATTTAATGCACAAAAAAAAATAGGGCAAAGATCGGAATTTATACCCACACAAACAACAAAATGAAAAACATTTCGTTTACTTCTTCTTTCGTTTAAATCTTTAAAAAAATAAAAATAAATTCGTTATCCTTTTACGAATTACTAATAAGAAATTCAATATCACTGAGCTCTGGGGTTTCGAAATATTCGCGGAATTCACGAAATCTTGCCACTCATGGGCTGGAATCCTATATTTTTTTTTTTTTTTAAAGAAAGACAAACATTCCCAGGTTACGAATAACCCAACAATGTTTGAAAATCTCCTACTACCACCACCGAAAGCCGAAAATGTTGCTTGTGTTGTGATGGAGGACTTAGCCAGCCGAGGAATCGAACACGCGACCCTCGGGTGAGACCCAAGCGCTATGCCCACTCAACCACTGACCTACTTCATTCTGTGCATAGTTATATTACGTGTATTGTAAATCTCTAAATTAAAACAACATTTATGAAATTGTTGTACTTATAATAAAACACAGCATAACGTTATTATTTTTTTTCCGTCTTTACGTTTCACGTGTTTTGTGCGTACCTCACAATGATTGGTTATTGGTCTGTAACTGATATTTACTTTCTTCATACGGAAGCTTGCACCGGTACGTATCTATATCATTATAAATCTCCTGTTATTGCTTTTTTTTCAGATAGAGTTAGTACCATCGGACTGCTGGGAAAAGATTCGATTAGCAACACTTTTGTTGGGGTTACGGCACAAATTTCTGGATATGGAAAATTGAGTAATTCAGGTAAATATATTTAGTAGAAAGCGTAGTAATTTTTTTTACTTGTAAAATGTATAAGTACATATCGTTATATAATATATATTAAGATAACATGAGTTTGTTAAGTTTGAAATGGAAGATGTTTATTTTAGAAGTTTTCACAAAAGATCAAAGACAAATAGAGAAAATTCAGAATGGAATATGAAACAAGACTTTCCTAAGATAAAATATGATTTAAGTTTTTCACGGCCAAAAGTATTTTTGTTATTTGTTTTTGGGGTGTTATGCCGTGTTGGGCTAAAGAAGGAGTTAGCGCAACACGGCATAACACCCCAAAAACAAATAACAAAAATTCCTAAGATAAATTTAAATACAATAGAGAGGTGAGAGTGGTTTTCCCGATATTTAATAAACTTACGCTGTAACCCTTAGGATTTTTATTATTTTTTGTTTTTTTTTCGAAACACATTTCTTATATTTTGAAGAGCTCAGTAATCTATTATTTTATAAACAACATGAAAATTTTGTATATAACGCCTTTAAACCTAAAGAGTTTTTGTAATACTTGATATCAATTTCACTGTTTCATTCACCTGAATGAACCACACACTTTTAAATTAAATTCCTTTCAATACAAAATTTAAAAAGTTTGGGGTATTATGGTTTCAGTTATATCAAAAAAATATTTTTAACCATCAAAAATGACACAATTAATCATTATTTTATTCCTCAGATGTATCGACACAGCCATCCTTGCATTTTGGAAATGTGACTGTAATATCCAATGAAGAGTGCACCGAGTACTATGGACGTAAAGCACTTACCGGTGCAACAATTTGCACTAGAGGGCCAAGTACCGGAGACCTTAACATGTGCATGGTAATTATCACCATAGATTGAGCAAATTTCACGTAATCTTTAGAAAGATATAGTTAGGATAATAGAAAATAGAAACACTATGCCATGAAAGCGTGCCGACTGTATCCGAACTACGGCCAAACTGCTCGTACTATCAAAGCGACAGAACCAATGAAAATCGTGCGTTTGTTTTAAGGAGTAGATACCGTCCTGAGTTACTACTGCTCCCAACCATTTTGAGTTAGGGAGACAATGGCATCAAATCAATTGGGGTATTTCATGAGGCTGGAGGTAGGGGGGACAAGATGGAGATGGGGTAAAATGACAGTGGGTTAGTACAAGGCTATTCAAATTTGGTCACCAAACACTGCTAATAAAACCACTGTTGTTCTTTCTACCCCAGCATTCAAATAGCTGAGTTGTTCTAGGCTACAGCATATAGAATGAAGATCATCGTGATGACAACCAACCTCCAATAAAACAGAAAACAAGGAGAGAAGTTGAATTTAAAAAAATAATAATTAATATTTTTTAAATTTTATTTTATTTTTTAGGGAGATCAAGGAGGACCACTGATAGGATGGAATGAGAGCGGAAAACCCGTTCTGTTGGGTCTAGTCAGCTTTGGTGACACCAGGGGCTGCGATACTGACTTCCCCTCTGGCTACATAAGGCCAGACCACTATATCGATTGGATCAACAAAATGACTGGGCTAAATTTTTGAATATTAGCTTACAATGAAGAAAAAAGATGTTTTGAAAATATTGACAGTTAAAAAATTGAAATTAATCAAAATTAATTAAAATTGTATAATTTCACTTTTTTTACATTTCCTACAGAAGTAGTGTAAGGCGGGTTTTGCCTATATTTTAATTTTCACTTTGAAAAGGATTCGTCGAAATGGATGGCATTCACGAAATCAGCATACCGAAATACATATAATTTACCCATTACCATTTTTAAAATGTTTTATTCACAATTGAACATGTTAGCTGGCATAAATATATAAGTTTACCAGAACAAACTTCCATATTTAGTGCATTATGTACCAAGAATACATATTTTTCTTCGATATGTGAACGAAAGAATACAATTGTTAAAATTTAAACGAAGATTGTCATCGTTTTGTGAATCAATCGGTTCGGCTTGCAAATTTTCAACCACAATCACATTGGGTTATATAAATCTTAAATTTAAAGTGCCTGCGTTCCTACGCGGCCCGCGGGCTGCGGTTTTGTGCATCCCTGGCCTGCAAAAACAAATAAAGGTACAAACACTGTTTCTAAGATACATCTCAAAAATTATATTTCTAAATTATAAATATTTGATGAGTTGATAATAATATATATTAATTTATCGTATTAAATAAGACGCATACTAAGAAAGTAATAAAAGATTAATTATAAATCACATTGGTGTCCGTAATCATAATCAGAAAAACAGATTAGATAAAGTAAAGTCATATTATTACATTAGATTTTTTTTAGTCATTAGTTTTATAGATTTAGTAAATAAAAAGTCAAATGAAGATTCTTATATTGTTTTCTGTGTTAGCGGTTTCAGTAACGGAGAGTTGTATTTTTAACAAACTTTACCACATGAATTTTCTTCGGAAAAATGAAACGAAATTTTACAGCATTCACGAGTTGTGTTTATCGAACTCTAACTTTTGTATTTCCTGCCACTTTACTATGTAAGACTATTCTAGCTCCATCCCTCCACACATCATCCTTAAATTTGTAAAGGCTATGAAGGAAAACTGAGCCTCTTATTAGTCTTATAAAAAAATCAATAACAGAGTCTAGTTTTCCAATTGCGCGAAATTCGCATTAACCAAACACAATCTTTTTTCATTTGCCAGCAAACATAATATTTCATTTTAAATGAAGACTTAATAGCGAAATATTTGGGTAAAATAGTGTATCACACGGAAAAAAAATGGTTTGATTTAGAAAGTTTTGAATTGATGTTCTGCGTCTTTCCACTATCTGTGCACTTACTAATCGAATTAAATCGTCGGTAAATTAAAAAATATATAGTTACATATACTTCATGTGAATTGCCAAAAGAAACTCGTGTACGCAATTTTGAAAAAGCTTACATTTTTAACTATAAAAATAATGAATTGAAGTAACGCTCACTGTTTTGTCGCTCACACTGCATGATATAAATCATCACATTTTATTAGAGGTGTCTAAAAATATATTTTTTTTAATTATTCGTATTTTTACTGAAAACCATGACAGAAGCTGCCGCGTTCTGATTATTAATAAACGTATAAAAATACATGTCACATAACAACTACAAATTTCAAAATTTTTTGTTTTTTTTTTCTGCTTGTACCTACTTGAAATTGAAAATTGATTTGTTAATTGTTGGTTCCGGGAAATTTTTGGCTTTTTTAATCATTTGAATTTCGATTTTTTGTTTCCTTGATTGAATAAATGAATTAATTGGAATCGTGAAAATGGAAATTAACCCACATACCGCATCTGATTGAGCTGAAGCTCGAAACGAGCAGATATAGATTTGTTGTCGATGACAATGCATTCTACCAACTTTATGAATTGACCAATTGCACACACAGCATTTCTATGAAATTGAATGACGTTATGAAAATTTACAGCAATTAAAAAAAGAAATCAATTCTTGGTGTAGATCTAGTTTGCTGAAATTTTCGCAATCAGAGACTGGACCGGTTTCATAACCTGTTATATAAAGTATAAAATGTTATAAGGTTTCGCTTGTTAATCTCTCACTCCTCGGCTTTCAGGAACGCTGTCTCTTATGATTTCTGAAATTTACTATTTTGGTTTTAAAACTCACCTGCTTTGATCTGTGTAAGTATTCCTGTCGGGTTAATCAAAACCACCCTTGCGATCAAAGTTCCAAGTTTTTTTTTTTTTTAAATTTGCCGGTAACCCGGGCGTTTATTGACATCAATATTTGTTTACAAATTATGTGCGCTACCCGACTCACTAGACAATATCTGTTCTGAGCCGGGTACTGCCTACTTGCCTTTTATAATGCAGTCTAACTAAATTTAATCGTGACTACCCTTTTTTTCCAATTAGACTGCGGCTTTAAGGTATTGATTTAGTTTTCGTAAATATTTGTTGACTTAAGGACTGAAATTATTATTTTATGGAAGATATCGAAACAAAGATAAATTATTTAATATTATTATTTAGACAAAATTTAAACTAGTCGTATTATTATTACTCCTTTTATTTTGAAACAAAGGAGAATTATTATTGTTATTTTTCCCGAATCATTATTTTAAGACAAAGAGGTATTATTTATTTTATTATTTTCACTTGTTAAAGTACTCGCTGAATCATTTCGCAATTACTTTAACTGGACAGTAGAAATCACAAATGAGATTAAATTAAATCAAATCCAATCACAGTTATTATTTTTTTACTATTATATTTTTCCACAAAGATATAAGTATTTATCATTATTTTTTTTCAATCGTTAAAGTACTCGCTGAATTCTTTCGTAATTGTTTTAACTGAACAATAAAATCGCAAAGAGATTAAATTAAGTAAAATCCAATCATTGTTATAATTTTTTTTTCGAACTGTTATTTTTAAAACAAAGATATAAGTATTTATTTTTAATATCTTTAAACAAAGTTGATACTAAATTATAATCTATTTTTACGTATCAATTCGCAATCACGTTCACTTTAGATTTCCGATAAAACACTCAAATGGAATTTAAATGTTTTTCACTTTGGATGAAACAATTATTTTAGAATTTAAATAATTCACCACTCACTTAACACTTTTAGCACTTAACACTCTTAATCACTGAGTTTAAACTCTGTTTTATTTTCACTGGTTAATTAAATTAAGATTGACTTATTAAAATTACACTGATGCGATTTTTTCAAAGAAATTTCTGTAATCACTAAATTTAAGACTTGTAGAAAATTCACAAAAGTCCGGAGACTTGATTAATTACCTGATCCGACATAGTGTCATGAAACGAACTTTCTTAAAATTAAAACATTCAACCCCGTAATATTTTCTTAAAATCAGGTACTTTGTATTTTTAAATTCTTTCATATGGTAACCCCTCGGGGGCGTTGACCATTATCGGGAGAGGCGGGGGCAACGAGCGGTCCTCAGCTCGGTTAGAAGAGACCGGTCTCTTGGGTTTTAGCTCTTGTAACGAGAGGGTGTTACGCTCCCCGCTTTGAATTCGAGACTTACTTTGCTACACAGTGTGTTGAAAGTGTTTGTCAATTAATTACTAGTATATTTCGATTAATTTTTTCTACTGCCTGCCCCCTGGACGTCTACAAAACTACCTGCGGTATCGTTACATGCTTTATTTTTTATTAATTTCTGTCTCTGCTTTCTTCCCACTAATTTAACATCATTCTTTCATTCTTTTAACCGTCCACAAAGAGATTTAAGCTTTTCCTACGCGTAGATTCCAATGCTGTAATATAGGTCTTTTTGAAGGCATTTAAAAGCACCACAATAATAGTGTTTTATTTCCAAGATATCCCTTTGTTCTACCCACTTCTAGAAGGCGTATGTTCTTTCTTAATACCAACGAACTGAAAACACGGAACCCTGCTTGAGCTAGCCAGGTATCCTCAAATATATATTACATTTCTATACGCGGTTCGATTCCGTGGAAACGCATAATCTAAAACTGGAACTCAGAAACGTGGGGCTTTATTTGAGAGAATCGCTTTCCTGTTGTAACTTTTTATTGTTGTCGTGATGTGCATATATGTGTGTAAAAAATTGTTTTTCCTACATCTAGGTACCCCTGTGTTTAAGGTCAACGCGTGTTTTGCATTCTTCGCCATTTTTTTTTACTCATAGCGTCAGTGTGTTTAAAGGCCACGTGTGTTCCGTAATCACCGCTATTTAATAAACGTTCGCGAATTGGTGTTTAAATTCAACGCGTGTTTTGCATTCTTCGCCATTTTTTTTTACTCATAGCGTCAGTGTGTTTAAAGGCCACGTGTGTTCCGTAATCACCGCCATTTAATAAACGTTCGCGAACTGGTGTTTAAATTCAACGCGTGTTTTGCATTCTTCGCCATTTTTTTACTCATAGCGTCAGTGTGTTTAAAGGCCACGTGTGTTCCGTAATCACCGCCATTTAATAAACGTTCGCGAACTGGTGTTTAAATTCAACGCGTGTTTTGCATTCTTCGCCATTTTTTTTACTCATAGCATCAGTGTGTTTAAAACCCACATGTGGTTGGAAGTCACCATTTTGTAAACGCTCGCTTTGGAGGAAAAATTTCGCTCAGTCAAATTCCGCTGCTTACTTTTCTACCAAACTCGCCCCGCGCTTTGTGAAGACTAAGGTGATTAAAAAGGTTTCTGACGTCATATATGTGTTGGCAAATGAGTCAGGAAAAATCTTGGGTAGATACCATGTAAAAGATAGGAGGAAATTCATACGCGTCATTCATTAGTATGGGAGTACCAATGACACCCTATAGGTCTCCGGTGATCACGGCTGATGCAAGTCACCAAACCATGTTAGGTGTGTTATCTCTGCCCGTCACCTGCGGTGGATACACCGCTACTATAGATTTTTTAGTCATACCGTCATTATCACCTAAATTTATCCTTGGTACTGATTTTTGGAGATCCTTCAACGTGGCCCCGAAGATCATCACTCCGACGGCGAATAGAGTTCTTTTATCACCTCCGAAAATAGACGAGATCAGAACCTTTATCCCAGTTGAAAATCTTACAGCCTCGCAGGCCGATAGCTTACAAAATATCACGAATAAATTTCAAGATATCTCCTTTGAAAAATGCGGCCTCGGGCTGACTCACCTTGTCGAACATAGCATCGAAACCACGGGACCGCCAATCAAACAAAGGTACTATCCTCTTTCACCGATCAGGCAGCATCAATTGGAGCGAGAATTAGACGAAATGTTAGCACTAGGCGTCGTGCGTCCGAGTCGTAGCCCCTGGACGAATCCTACTCTGATTGTGACCAAAAAGAACGGCTCGGCCCGCTTTTGCCTCGACAGCCGCAAGCTCAACTCGGCGACCAAGGCCGACGCTTATCCTCTGCCATTCATTCACCGCATTTTAGACCGATTGAGAAATGCGCGGTACATCTAATTAATGCACCTGGATTCTATATCTGCAGATAATGGACAACACATTGCCAATCTTTTCTCTAATTATTTCGCATCCGTTTATACTCAATCTAATCCCTTGTTATATACTGCCATGCCAAAAGTTTCACAAAACGACCAATTTAATCTTGGAAAAATTAATGTTAGCAAGGAAACCATTAAATCTTGTTTAGAAAAAATCGATACATCCAAAGGCCCAGGACCTGATAAAATACCTCCCTTGTTTGTAAGATGTTGTTCCAGCGCGCTGATTAACCCACTTATTTTAATATATAATGAATCATTATCTTCAGGAACTTTCCCAGACTTGTGGAAAAATGCACATATTGTTCCAATACATAAATCTGGTGATAAATCTTTTGTGAAAAATTACCGACCAATCAGCATTTTATCTTGTTTTGCGAAAGTCTTTGAATCTATAATATATATTTCTGTATTTTCACACTTTAAACCGCAATTATGCATCAATCAACATGGGTTTGTTCCCAGCAGATCTATAAATTCAAATCTTCTTGACTTTTGTGATTATGTTTGTAATGCTTTCAATGAAAGAACTCAAGTAGATGCCATTTACACAGATTTTCAAAAGGCATTTGATAAAGTTCACCATTCTATTCTACTACAGAAGCTTGATCGAATAGGTATTCACGGTGATCTTTTTAGATGGCTTAAGTCTTACTTAGAAAATAGAACACAATTAGTACTTATTAATGGGTACGAATCACCTCCCATAATTGTAACATCAGGCGTACCCCAGGGGTCCAATCTTGGCCCACTGCTTTTCTTAATCTTTATTAACGACCTTGGCCCCATGTTACGCTGTGATTTTGTTCTATTTGCCGATGATCTCAAGATTTACCGCAAATTTTCCACTGATTCTGATCATGTTAAGCTTCAAGAAGACCTTTGCACACTAAATAGCTGGTGCATTCAAAACGATATGTTTTTAAATATTGAAAAATGTTACATTATTACTTTTACTCGTAACAGAAAACGAAAGGATTTTGCATATTCCATTAATAATGTACGATTAAATGCAGTCACCACTATAAGAGATCTAGGAATCACTCTTGATTCAAAGTTTATGTTTGATGTACACATAAATGATATTATAAGTAAATCAATGAAAATGATTGGATTCATTCATAGAATATCGAAACCATTTAAATACCCCCAATCCATTATAACATTATACAACTCGTTGGTCAGAAGCAAATTGGAATATGGGAGTGTTATCTGGAACCCACATTATATAAAATATTCTAAAAGTATTGAATCTGTGCAAAAAAAATTCCTAAGACTGTTATCATATAAACTTGGATTAAATGCCTCACTCAAATCTTATGAAGAACGTCTACTAAACTTCAAATTTACGACATTGGAAAAAAGAAGACAATTTGCAGACTTAATATGTTTATATAAAATTATTCATGATAAACTTGTTACCACTAATTGTCTGAGCAATATTCATATTAAAGTCCCTAACAGACATAATTTAAGGAGCCAAAATATATTCCATATTGATATATTTAATAATAATATTGCATATTTCAATCCACTATCTAGAATGTGTCGTCTGTACAATACAGTTGAATGCGACCTTATAGATATATTCGCAAACAGTCTCGCATATTTTAAAAAACAAATCAACCATCTTCTACCATGATATGTTATGGAGAACAGTTAAGAGATATAATTGCTTTATTATTTTCTTTACTTTTCTTCCTTATCCTTTCTCTGTACATTTACTATATTTTATATTTCATACTTAATATTCATGTTTTATATTTCTTTTTAATTATTATTATATTTGTATTTT
Source organism: Hesperophylax consimilis (assembly GCF_061612785.1). Classification (NCBI taxonomy): domain Eukaryota; kingdom Metazoa; phylum Arthropoda; class Insecta; order Trichoptera; family Limnephilidae; genus Hesperophylax; species Hesperophylax consimilis. The sequence continues at coordinate 11,995,829 of NC_142844.1, forward strand.
TTTTCTTTCACCACTAGCATCTCCGCCTAATATCAACTAAACCTTGTTTACGCATGCTGTGAACATTTTTAATTGGGGTGTTAATATATGTGCACATTCCCACCGAAATAATATAAATGTAATAATTGTTAACACTCTGGAAATGTTTCAAACAATAAATAAATAAATAATAAATAAATAAACATCTCCTCAGTAGATTTAAGTAAGGCTTTTTGGCAGATACCGTTGGCTAAAGCCTCGTGCGAAAAGACAGCGTTCGTGATACCAAACCGCGGAATGTTTGAATTTACCCGCCTACCCTTCGGGTTGCGTAACGCGCCGGCCGAGCTTCAAAGATTAGCCGACAAACTTTTTGGACCCGAGTTAGACGAGCAACTTTTTTGCTACTTGGACGACCTTATAATAGTGAGCGATACCTTTGAAAAGCACAAAGCCACTCTCCACTTGGTGCAGGAACGATTAAAGTCGGCCGGGTTAACGATAAATTACGAAAAATCTGAATTTTGTAAGTCTCGCCTCTGCTACTTAGGGTTTGTCATAGACAACGCAGACCAGCGGAGGAAATTCATACGCGTCATTCATTAGTATGGGAGTACCAATGACACCCTATAGGTCTCCGGTGATCACGGCTGATGCAAGTCACCAAACCGTGTTAGGTGTGTTATCTCTGTCCGTCACCTGCGGTGGATACACCGCTACTATAGATTTTTTAGTCATACCGTCATTATCACCTAAATTTATCCTTGGTTAAATTAGGTAGCTCCGCGGAGAACCAGACTGATTCTCCTATACCCTAACTGTGACCCCTTAGGAATTTAAAAACAACAATTGGCAACCTACCCCAATTGGATTCTTGGAAAAATCTGTTTGAAATCTGGTTAATGCGATGAATATTGGAAAGCCAGTTTTGTTGACTGCCCGGATGGGAAAATATTCTATTTTAAAGGGAAAATATTCTTTTTTAAAATTCGCAAGGAAAGATAAATAAGGTACAAGTACTCATTGAACATGCACATCTACACAATACACGGCACTGTCTTCGAGGGGGCTCCTTCGAAGGCAGTGTATACAGACTCCAACATCACAGTCACTCCGGAGTAATTAACCGGAGGCGGCTAAATACACGACACTATCTTTAAATATTCCTACACACAGTACGACATTCACATTGTGTCTGATTCGTACCCAGTTCCTACTTGCTATTAATTTGGTGCAAACTTCACCAACTTTATTTAAAATCTGAAAAAATTATAAAATAATTATTTGTGACTTCGATCCTAGGGTTGCTTGTTAGCCATAAACAAGATGGCGCCCATATCGGTATATATATTATTATATAATAAATTCTAACCTATTATAATCTATTGTATACGAAAACTTCAAAGCGCAATGACTTGCGACAGAATATTATTAATTTGTTTTCTTGTTCTTGTGTTGTTCATTTTGGGAGTTTTTTTGTATGGATGCAATGATTTTCAACAAAAATAAATAAGGTCTACAGCACTAAGTATTTGAAAGATACGTCTCGTATTATACCTATGTCAGCAATTCTTACAAGATTTCTGGCGATATGTAGGTCACTAAAGGAGGACGATTTTGATTTTACTCGTATGTTGCTCTATTCATTAACAGTTATCTGGACCATTAAAAGGTAGATACTGATAAGAGTGGCTTTGGTTATTTTGTTTATTTCTTTTCAGCTATTCTTCAAACAGCTATCTGGACCATTAAAAGGTAGATATGCTGATCAAAAAAAAAAACTAAAACGTTGAAGCCGATTGCACGTAAACAAATCCGTACCATTAAAAGGTGGATATTGATTTTCGTGTGTGTTTTTTAGCTTATATTGTTTATTTTGTGTTTTTTCTTTTCAGCTATTCTTCAAACAGCTATCTGGACCATTAAAAGGTAGATATGCTGATTAAAAAAAAAAAAAAAAAAAAAAACACCAAAAGGTAGACGCCGATTGCACCGAAACAAATCCTTACCATTAAAAGGTGGATATTGATTCTCGTGTGTGTTTTTCAATGTATATTGTTAATTTTGTTTTATTTATTTTCAGCAATGACCATACGGAAGCATATCCGAACCATTAAAAGGTGGATACTGATTCTCGTGTGTGTTTTTCAGCATATATTGATTATTTAGTGCTAATTAATGATTTTAGTATGTTTTTTGCCTTATGTATAAAATATAAACATATATGTGTGTGCGTCACGATATACAATGGGAAGTTCTGCCTATATACTGCTCCCCATGTGCAAATAGATTTACTATTCAATATTTGTTTCTCACTCCTTATGTGAACTCGATTTTTTATTTTGATTTTTTTTCGTTCATTGCCCACTGCTTATTTGCATTTTTTAAATATTTTCTTATATTTCGCTTTCATGTTAACGCTTCTCCTTGAATCGTTCCCGCCGGGACCGAGACATCTACGCCATGACGAACGAGTTTACGCTACTGCTCGCGGCCCTTTGCAGAGAGAGCCGATGCCATCACTTGCTGCTGTTGCTCTAACGATTGATACCCTCACTTGCTGCTGTTGCTCTTACGATTATGTGCACCGTATTACCAAAAAAAAAAAAAAATATATATATATATATATATATATATATATATATATATATATATATAAATAATAATTTGAAATATTGTGCACAAATTTCACCATGTAAGATATGTAACTTTTGGGCTTAGGTTTTTAATGCTGAATCTCTATGTGGATGACTCCTTTGTAGCTTTTGTCAAAGAGGTTTTAAGCGATTTAGAGTCAAAAAACTTTCATTCCCACGGCAGTTTTTTCGTTGTGTTTTCGGGGAAGTGTTATAAAACGAACTTTCTTAAAATTAAAACATTCAACCCCGTAATATCGAGCCATAATCGGCAGAACAGCGTAAGCGACGTTTTTTGTCAAATTACGATTTTTAACGAAAGCTGTTCAATTTTACCTAATACGTATGCGATAAAAATATAACAGTTCTATCTTACGCCTGACGCTTTTTCGGTACCTGTGCCTTTTAGCGTATGAACTTCCTTACAAATCTTGTAGACGAGCAAAACAGCGCAACCGACGTCATTTGATAGCGTAAGCGACAATATGTTCGGTTACGTTCTTACGCCGAACGGTAGAGAATGTTCCAGTTTTGTCAGTTAGCGTCCATCGCATAAATGAACCACTCACTAGATCAATATCTTCGGGTTTTTAGTACTGAGCCCAAGGGTCCTAATGTTTGCCATAGATAAAAGTCTGTAACTGATAAATATACGTCACTACTACACATACTCACCATCGACTAGGATAGAAACTATAAAAAAGTCGTAACCATAGACAGTATAATTCTCATTCGGAGCCAACCCATTGGCTAGCCTAAAATCGGCCAATGACAGCGGCCTATAAACATGCATGAAGTTCGTATTGGTTTGTGGAAAATATACGTCACAAGTCACCCATAGAGATTACCGTGTCTTTTTTTCTGACCCACTTTTTTCTCGGAGTTATACCCTCCTGGTCCATCGGATGACCAGTGCGAACGTGTCAGCGGGTGGCGGCGTCGCTTTCGATTGCAACGGAAATTCTACACGGTAAATCTATTTAATTTAACGTTACGTATTTAAATATTAGCATAATTAGTTTTATAATATTAGTATAATTACTGTTACCTACTACGCACTGTGCGTTTAAGGGGTAAAATGTCATTGCGTTATGAAGTAAAACAGTACAAAATATTTTTCTTGTGCAGATGGCTCCACAAACTCGAACGCGTAAGATGGTAGAAATAGCATTACAGTCTATAGCCAATACCTCTTCAGGTTCACCGATTATTCTGCCAAAGATAGATAGCGATTCAAGAAAGTCACCTACATTACCGAAACATTTGACTACTGTTCGTCTAGTAGATTACACTGATAGCGAAAGTGATTCGATGAACATTCTGGAACCCTCCGATAATAATTTAAGAACAATTTTATGTATTGACGAGGAGCCCCATAATCAGAAAATAGATGTTTGTGATGGGAACACTTCAGCAACAGCACATTTAAGTCCAATTGTTCAATTCTCCGATACTGAATTATGTTTAGATTTCGAACCATCTGAAGAGTCTTGGAAGCCTGACTCAGATGATGCAGATGCAGAAATGAGCGATGAAAGCTTACTTATTGGCAGTGTTAGTGATCCACATTTATCTGTTGGATATGCTGGGTTAAGGAAATCAAAATTAGTCTCAAAGAGAGTGCGAAGGAGAGGAGAAAAATGTACTGGACAGCACAAAAGTGTTAAACCAAATCCGTGTCTAAATAAAAAATGTGGCAACAATTGTGCCATTCAATTCAGTGAAGAAGATCGCCTTAACATACATGCATTTTATTGGGGCATGGCCAGCAACCAGCGGCAGAGGGACTGGCTTCTTTTGTGTATAAACAAACAGCCAATCAAAAGAAAAAGGGCTAAAAATGATAGCAGAAGAAACACATCATATAAATATTTCATAAATTGGAACAAGAAAAGAGTTCAAGTCTGTCAGCAATTTCTTTTGAAAACTCTTGATATCGGGCAAATTCAATAATTTTTCTAAAGCCGATATGAGAGGAAAGCACGAACCATCCAATAAAACGGACCAAGAAAAAAAGGACATGGTAATAAAGTTTATTACACAATTGCCCGCTCTTCCATCTCACTACTGTCGAAATAAATCTTCGAAAAGATATCTTCCTGCCGATTTGCGTAATGTGAAAACTGTGTATAAAATATACATTGAAAATGTTAATTCATTAGATGAATCTGGGCATAGTAACATTGTGAGTCTGAATATTTTTAGAAAAATATTTAATACGAATTTCAACTTGGGTTTTCATTTACCTAAAAAGGACAAGTGTTTTTTATGTGAGAAAGTGAAAAATTTGTCCGGCGACGAGAAGCTTCAGCAAACTGAAATGGATATTTACAAAAGTCACCTCAGCGAAAAGGAAAAATGCAAAGAGATCTTCATTAATGATCAGGCTAAAAGCAAAAATGATAATGATATTTTGTGCGCAAGTTTTGACCTCGAGAAGGTGCTAAACACTCCCCATGGAGAAAACGTAAATTTGTATTATAGTCAAAAATACGCATACTATAATGAGAGTATCTACGAAAGTGGAACGAAGAATGGATATTGCTTTTTATGGGGTGAAACTGATGGCAAGCGTGGCTGTAATGAAATCTGCACAATAATTTACAAATATTTGGAAATGATTGAAAAAGCGAGGAAGAAATCCAAGGTTTTATTGTACTGTGATAGCTGCGCTGGTCAAAATAAGAACCGAGCAATGTTAGCTATGCTCTCTTATTTCATGAAAAATGCAACTTTCATTGAATCTTTAGAAATACATTTTCTGTTACCAGGTCACACCATAATGCCGGTCGATTCCATTCATGCGACAATTGAAACTTTCATCAGGCGCAGGGTGATTTGGGCTCCATCAGAATGGCCCACCATAATTTCCAATGCCAGGACACAGCCCGAAAATTATCAAATCATTGTTGTGTCACATGCAGAATTCCGGGACTGGAAATCCTTTGCTGCTGCTTACATTCCTTCAAAATTTAAAATTAAATTTGGAGAGTTACGACAGGCCTCATTTAAAAACAACTCGTCAAATATTGAAGTAATGTACGGCTTTTTCAATGAGAGTAAGATTGAGCTCTTAGACCTGGACAATGCAATCAGATCCCGATCAAGTGCCGCGATACTTCAATCGCTACCACCAACACTATACAGTGCTAAATTGCCAATATCGGAGATCAAGTATAGGGATCTTAAAGGTCTCTGCGAGAAAGGTATTATTCCTGAGAGGATGAGGCATGAATTTTTGGAACTGCCACATGGATCCTCAGTGGAAGATACCTTACCTGAATCCGACCAGGAAGACATGTGAATAGTTTTGAAAAATGTGGCTCAAACCAACAAACTTTTGAAAAATTGCCGATATAAGTGCTATTATTAAAAAAATATATACGTTGTATCTATTATGTTTATTATTTGTTAAAATATTTTCGTTTTATTTTTATTGTTTTGGAAATAACATTTTTATTTTTATTGTTTTTAGAAAATAATATTTTTTCTTAATTTTCCCTGTAAAGTACAAGCAAGATAATTAAAAAATATTACTTTAAAAATATATATGTTTTTTATTAGTAGTTACTTATGGAATACATTTATTGAATGATAAAATTTTAAAAAAAATCTACTCCAAATAGCGTAAGCGACATTTCAGAGGGAAAAAAATCTGTTAGGGTTACAGGCAAAACAGCGTTACCGCCACTATCTCGACAACTGGAGGCATTCAAATAAAAAGTATTTTCATTTCATACAGGCAGTAACCAAAGATTATCAATCTTGATTAACCTAAATCCTTTTTGGAATCAATTAAGAAAGTTAATTAAAAAAAACCTTCTCCTGTATAATTTACAAATTGTCGCTTACGCTGTTCTGCCGATTATGGCTCGATATTTTCTTAAAATCAGGTACATTGTATTTTTAAATTCTTTCATATGGTAACCCCTTGGGGGCGTTGACCATTATCGGGAGAGGCGGGGGCAACGAGCGGTCCTCAGCTCGGTTAGAAGAGACCGGTCTCTTGGGTTTTAGCTCTTGTAACGAGAGGGTGTTACGCTCCCCGCTTTGAATTCGAGACTTGCTTTGCTACACAGTGTGTTGAAAGTGTTTGTCAATTAATTACTAGTATATTTCGATTAATTTTTTCTACTGCCTGCCCCCTGGACGTCTACAAAACTACCTGCGGTATCGTTCCATGCTTTATTTTTTATTAATTTCTGTCTCTGCTTTCTTCCCACTAATTTAACATCATTCTTTCATTCTTTTAACCGTCCACAAAGAGATTTAAGCTTTTCCTACGCGTAGATTCCAGTGCTGTAATATAGGTATTTTTGAAGGCATTTAAAAGCACCACAATAATAGTGTTTTATTTCCAAGATATCCCTTTGTTCTACCCACTTCTAGAAGGCGTATGTTCTCTTTTAATACCAACGAACTGAAAACACGGAACCCTGCTTGAGCTAGCCAGGTATCCTTAAATATATATTATATTTCTATACGCGGTTCGATTCCGTGGAAACGCATTATCTAACAATATACACGCGTTTAACTGCACTTTTTCTCCTTCCGAACTCCCCAAAACTCTCGACAAACTATCCTGAAATGAGGCTCTGCACTTATTTTTATACTGTTGTATCGAACGTCATCAGCATCATCAATATAAAATGTACATCAATTATAAAAAACACAACAAAATGCCATCATATTTACCACTGTCGAAAACTATGTAAAACCTTCCATAAAACTAATGTTGATAAACCTGCCTTACATATAGGTAACTCATGTTTAAAAACCTGCCCTGCCGTTTAACGGTAAATTTTATCGCTCGGACCTAAAAGGCAGTTGTCTCGCTTCAACTCAAGCAACCATCTTACTCTGGCTAGGCAGCCGCTGATTGGCTAAGCACAAAACCTGCTTGAACGGCCCACGTGTATCCAAGAGATTTGTAAAAAAATACAAATTTGCAAGCCCTTCCTGTAATAATAGGAAACAATGTTAACTAAATAATTATATACAAAGATACTTATATGTTAATTAAATAAGCTCGAATAGAAATAAAATATGTTACACGTAAGATAATTATGTAATCAGCGAAACTCTGAAAATGTTACAGAGATTTGACCACTTATCTTGTAGAATATGTCTTATTATAACTAAATAAACAATATTGCGACGATGTGGTTTTGGCAGGGCGACAGAGGCAGATAAGGTCTAATATTATAAAATATTCCTATATTTCTGAGATAAACAGATTTAATCCTACAAGCGTGGCGAGCTTCATAGCAAGAAAAAAGCAAGCTCGTTACGGGAATTTCATAATACAATCAAGGGTCGGAGGCGCGGTCCTATAGAATCTTATAAAGGCGCCGCAAAAACCGGTCCCTTCACCATTCCGCCATAAGCCCTGGACCGAGCAACATCTACCGCTGTCCGCTCTGCCTGAACCGCTTCGCTACCTGAGAGCAACACGCTGTGTTTGACTTCAACCCGGTTCCCCCCCCCGCTCCACTTCCGCTGTCTACTGCAACTGCCTGCTGCTGAGCTCGCTGCTCACCGACAAGCCAACGACGCCCCGACGTCGCGGCGCCTCTGCCTCGGGCTTCACTGAGCCTTCCCAACAGCCAGCCTCGGAGAGAGGATCTGCCATTGCCTACTGAACCAGCCAGCGCCCCGCAGAGCCGTTACCGACTGAGCCTGGAGGGATACAAGAAGTTGCACCCGCAATAAAAACCAACCGCTTTTATAAAAGCGTTCTTTTCAATATGCAAATTACAAATGTCGAATATATCGTCTTTCTCAAGACGCATTCATTTATGCAAACATACAAGAGTCGATATTCCCTGGATCGAGGGGACTGAACGTTGCCGACTGAGCCAGCCCGCCTGCCAGCCCGCCTGCCAGCCAGTCCCGGAGAGCCTTTCCTCCAGCGTGCGGTCCTGCTCACTGGCCCCGATGTCACAGAGCCGTTACTGACTGACCTTGGACGAATACAAGGAGTTTTATCCGCAATAAAAACAACCGCCTTTATAAAGGCGTTCTTTTCAAAAGCAAATTACAAATTTCGAATATATCGTCTTTCTCAAGACGCATTTATTGAGGCAAACATATTACAAGAGTCGATATTCCCTGCATTTTTATGATATTTTAAATAACTCTGTAATGGTTCAAATGAAATACCTCAAGTGCTTTATTTGAATCGTTACACAGGACAAAGGTAAATGTGTGCCGGTGCTTATAATTTTACAGTTTTTTCTTGTGCAGGCAAACACGTCCCGTACAACTGTCTTCAATACCAAAATGACTTAAGTCGATTTCACCTTTCAGACAATTTGATCACTAATCAAGTCGTAAATTTGAACATATCTCCCATTTGTTTCGGATATTTAAATCTTGTCACCTATTCAGACGACAAAGTCATAATCCGACAATGCCTTAAAATAAGTTGTCTCTGTTTTTGTAGTTGCAGAGCTGAATCAGTATCCTTTAATTATTTTCATAGAGTTTGTCGTAAGGTGAAATGTGTTTTTCTAGCTGTGTTTAATTTCGTTTTCAGGGAATATTACCAGTCAATTACTGTATCTACTATGCACATTTCATATTTAACGTATCTTATCTATTTCTTTATTCCTTAAAGAATTTTCCCACTAATTTTTGTTCTTTTCGGGATTGTGTTTCATAATTAAATCACTTTGGTCCTTGTCTTAGCAGGTAAGTTTACGTCAGCACTGGATTTCCTTAATCCAATCATGTTTTTTAGTGTTTATCTTCATTTTCAAATTTCCTCTGGTTATTATGTTTCTTTAAATTCGTTTTCATGCTCATATGATGTGTGAAAACCTTCCCAATACAGTATTTCTGTTGTATCTATCTGAAATCAATTAATGCTGTTATTATCGTGTATATTCCAGTTCTTGTCAATCTGTCAGTCTGTATGCGTTTTTTCTTCCAAGACCAAGCTTTCTATTTAAATTTCACTTGGAAAACAGAGATCAAATGTTTTCATTTATACCTTTATGCAAATTTTATGTACTCATTGTTAAAATTCAATATCCCGTGTGTTCCAATATCATTTCTCTCAGTTTTTTTATCGCGTTATTTTCTTCTTTTTCGTTCATTCAAATTCTTCTGAAGTTTTTATCCATCTTCCAAGCACCTTTCCCGGCTTCATTTCCCAATCTGACTCTGTAAAAGGGCAGTGTTTTTCCCAAATTTTCTGGTCTACTCCCAATTTTTATCTCTCTCTCTCTCTCATAATGAGCAATTAATATATAGTTTATTACCTTATTTGTTTAGCGATCTCACATGTACTCTGACATATTATTGTATGTTGGTGTCTGTAATTCAATTTAATGTATTATCGATAATCTAAACAGTCGTACCTTTCTTATGTTAAATAATTGAGCAATAAAATATTAATTGGTCACTTAATTACCAAGAACCGTATCATGTTTACATCGTAAAATTTTATATCTTCTCAATGTTATTCCCCTTGTTCGGGCTTCAGAAATTGATAACCTTGATTGGTTTGATAGAACGCTACATACATAAATTATTGTTTTCTTTTATTCCCTTTTTTCTAGTCTTGTGTAGTAATTCAGGGTCCTCGTCCAACATTAGAAAATTCATGTCTCCCGGTTTCGCAGAATGTTCGTTTCATTTCAAATTCGTATAGTTTTTTCACTCTCCCGACCTTTCCAGTGGTTAAGGTTATGTATTTTGACATTGGTATCCGTTCATTTATTATTTTTTTTATTTATCTGTCATCAGATATTGCCATTTATTTCCCTAAACTGACTTTAGGACCTTTCACTTCATTTATGGAGTTCATAACCGGGTGTTTTCGATGCTTTTTCGGAACAAAAAATCCATCTGCTTACATCTCCGAACATTGACCCGATCGTACGCGTGAGACAATTTCGACAGTAAATTATTCCTTTGTTTGGTATAACTACCTCCGATTGGTCGCTAAAAATGATCGTCACTCCCACAAAAACGCCTCTTTTTTAATTACAGTTTCCTGTAGTTAGTCCAATAATATTCGCTATGTGTCGCCGGTATTCTGTTTTCCTCCGTATTCCTTATTGTGTTAATAATTTTCGTTTTTCCCATGGTAGGGATTTTCTTTCCGGGTGTGAAAACTTGGGAAAGTTCAAATCATCACAGGTAAGACAGATGAACTGAGTTCAATTCCTAGTTTTTATTTTCAGTATTTTTTTGTTGTTTCCCATTCATGGAGATTTTTTTTTTCTTTCTTAATGACGTATCTGTTTTAATACTGAGTTTAGAGGAAGACCTACCTAACTAATCTGTATAGTTTACATCAACAAGAGATCGAATGTTTATCTCAAAATTTTTTTTTTTTTATGTGACACCTCACAAGAGTGTCCCTGCCTGTGCAGTGCACAGGCAGGGGAACTATGTCACCACCCGGTTGGGCGGCGTTGTGAGGCGGAGTAAGGTAGGGGCTGTAGGAAGGGATTTGTTAATGCGGGCCTTGAAGAGACTCGGATTATAGGAGGGAGGAAAAACAGATGCCGGTAGCTCGGAAATGTTATGTTACCACAAGAACAGGTACAAAAGAATGTTTGGTCTGCTTTTTTGTTTTGTTTAATTATTTGATGTGGAACAAATCTATCCTCTTCTTAAACCTCACATCAAGTAGCACTTTTAGAATATAAGGAACTTTTTAAGACACATATGAAAATACCTTAAAATAACAAAACCATTCGGGAAATAAAAAATTCTCTTTGTGTATTTACATATTTGTAAGTTTTACTCCGAATGGAAAAGGGTGTGAGAAAGCGTTGATTTCCCATGCTGCCGTTATTTTCCACGCACTGAAATTTTCAAGACTTTTTTTAAAAGTAATATTAGTGATATTCAAAGTGTTTTTTTTTCAGGTATGTTGTATCTATCTACCGTATTGCTTGGCTCCTCGTTTATGAATGATTCTAATATCAGAATAGAAGGCCGTATATTTATACCCCATGAAAATTACTCTACCAGCTACCTTGAAAATGATATTAGACTCATATATTTGGAGCAAGAAGTCGATTTAACTGGTATATATTTTATTAAATCACTTTTGTCCAAAAGATTTATATCCTGTATCTCGAGAATGAGAATTGGTCATTGCTCCATTGCATCCCATTTCTTTAAAATCCGGGTCATAGATAGTCCACTCTGCCAGTGCGGCATGGAAAATGAGACTCTTGATCACGTTTTCTTTAATTGTAAAAATCATTCATCCTTCAAAGGCATTTATCGTTTACTTATAAAAATCACCCACCAATCTCCCCTTAGTATTCCTTATTTACTTTCTCTCAACAATTCTCGCATTTTCTCAGTTCTTTACAAGTTCATAGACTTGAATGACTTCAATATTTGAGATTTCCTATTCCCGTATAGATTTCCCATAAAATTATAACCATCTCCCTTAACTTTAACGGCACATAGCACTCTCTTTAGGGTGAATTGCCTAATACAAAAAAAAAAAATCACTTTTGCTAGTTTTGGACTACTATTGCCTGGGCCCAGTGAAATTCGATATGGGGAATGTTACTAGCTTGAATAAAGTGGGAGATATAAAAGAAGATGAGTTTTAAAGTAGATGTCAGAATATATTATAATCACCATATTATTATCACTTAATACAGCCGAACGTATTTGGGGGAATTATTCGAGATTTAAAGAAGTGGTGTTACATTGATATTCATATTTAGGGGTCTAGCACAGTGAAATCGATAACTTTACAATATCGGTAAGATAGGCGTAACTACCGATGATTTTATAACGAATTCACAAGCACGGTTGCGCTGTTGATAGCCAGACCGATATTGATAACGCAATTAATAAGATATCGATATTCACTGGCAACACTGGAGGTTTTTTAAATTTTAGTGTGAAACCTTACAAGAGTCCCAACTTCTCCCAACCGTCTGGAGCCAGTGCGGCTATGGCATCCCCAATTGGAATTATGTTATGAGGCTGAAGGTGGTGGGGATGGGTAGGATATAATGAAGAAGAAAGTGGGAGTTCCTGGCTATTTAGATCCGATCACCAAACATGGCCAAACACATTTTAAGTCACGTTTTAATTCTGTATGATAGTCTTACACCAGGGCGATACTGAGAGTATCTTCCACTCTGGAACGTGCCGCAAATATATTATGTATTATTTTAAAATCAAATATATATATTGAGTGATTTATGAAATAACATAAATTAATCACATAATATTGATAACGCACGTCGGGATTTGAACCGGCGACCTCCAGATTGCTAGTCGAGAGCATTATCCCTGAACCACAGAGGCCGTCCAATTATCTATGAAATGTCAAATATCGTACAGTTACGTAAAAATACTTATAAATTGATAACGTTAGTCGGGAGCCACCTCTGGGCTGGAGCCCCACAATACTTGATAAATCTACTCGATTCTGTGCAAACCAGGTAAATCTGATAACAATCCGGTATTAACAAACCGATGCACAGAGATGTGGACATCGATCTGTTGTACGGGTATTTTAATAGAACCTGCTTTAATGAGCTAGCAGCATTGATCCCCGGCGACCGGTGCCCGTGAATAATACTCGAAGGACACTAGTGAAACACCCGTTCACAGTTTATATTGGCTTCATGAGAACGGGTCGTTTTTTCGACTAGTTTTTATGTCAGTTAAATCGTATGTGGAACTAGCTATCGGCATCTGTTTTTCCTCCTTCATATGTTCCGGGTTTCTTCAAGACTCGCCTTAATCCCTTCCAACCGCCGCTACCTTAACCCGCTTCAAAACGGATGGCAACATAGTTTCCCTACATTTACACTGTATATACAGGGGCGATCTTATTAGATATCACATGAAAAAAAGTGGGTGTGTCAAGCCTACGCAAGACAGAAGTGAAACTTCTTTTGTTAAACCGTATGAACCACAATCAATTACGTATTTCACTCGTATTACACTCACGACGCAGTATACTAACCAAGCAGCTGATGCTTGGCGTGGCGCAGTTCGCTGGTGTCTGAGAGAGAGGAAAGAAGAGAAGAGAGAGAACGTTCGTGAGCGGCTCCCCCACCTCAACAAGCGCATATGGTGAGAGAGGGACAGTGAACGGTGAGCGGTGGTGGGGGTACCCGCATTTTCGTGTCGATCCTGACTCGGTTTTACTCCGTCCCCGAATTACGCGCCTAAAGAAGTTTCACTTCAATATAATATATTTTTAAAAATAATGTACAATGTACAGAAATAGAATCCCACACAAGATCGCGTAGTGCGCTCTAGCGAACGGATATTTTATCAGAGGGAGATAGTTTTAATTTTTTTTTCTGTAAATTATTACATATTATCAAAATAAATAAATTAATTAAATAAATGTAATACAATTATCATAATATACGGATTAGATAATAATTTTAATCCAACACAATAACGCAAAGCGCGCTCTAGCGGAGTAATGTTTTATCACAGTGAGATAAGTGTTTTTATTATTTTGCAATATTATTTTCTTTTAAAAAATGTTCTGACCTACTAAAAAATAAGATATTGAATGAAAAAGGCGTTAAAAACAAAAAAATAATGTGCGATGGCCGAGAATCGAACTCGGATCAACTGCTTGGAAGGCAACTATGCTGACCATTACACCACCAACGCCAGTTGTCGGGATGAGCTAAGAAGCATTTATATGTTACTTCAAAACTTTGAAAATTATTACATATTATCAAAATAAATAAATTAATTAAATAAATGTAATACAATTATCATAATATACGGATTAGATAATAATTTTAATCCAACACAATAACGCAAAGCGCGCTCTAGCGGAGTAATGTTTTATCACAGTGAGATAAGTGTTTTTATTATTTTGCAATATTATTTTCTTTTAAAAAATGTTCTGACCTACTAAAAAATAAGATATTGAATGAAAAAGGCGTTAAAAACAAAAAAATAATGTGCGATGGCCGAGAATCGAACTCGGATCAACTGCTTGGAAGGCAACTATGCTGACCATTACACCACCAACGCCAGTTGTCGGGATGAGCTAAGAAGCATTTATATGTTACTTCAAAACTTTGACTAGATCAAATGAACTTTAATCGGTGGTGGGGGTACCCGCATTTTCGTTTCGATCGTGACTCGGTTTTACTCCGTCCCCGAAAATTCATTACGCGCCTAAAGAAGTTTCACTTCAAAAATTAAAAGCTTGCTTATATTTTCATTGTGAACAATTTCATAAGAAAAAGTATTGAAAAAGTTCGAAAATTTCAAACTTTTTTACTATTTGAAAAGAATATTAAACAATTTGCGTGAAACCAAAAACCTGACGAGGTAGCAGAACTATGTTACCGGGATATTAAATCCCTTACTTTTATAAAATTGTTGTACATAATATAAAATACCGCATAACATAATTCAGACTTTTCCCGTCTTTACGTTTCGCGTGTTCTGGCATAATATTACAGGCCGCGTTGCCCTGTGCTTACCTCAAAATGATTGCTAATCTGTCTTTAACTGATATCTTATTTCACTGTGTGAAAACATGCATCAGTACTTATCTTTATCATTAAAAATCTCCTGTTTTTGTTTTTTTTTTTAGATAGAGTTAGTACCATCGGACTGCTAGGGAAAGATTCGATTGGCAACACCTTTATTGGGACTACCGAACAAATTTCTGGATATGGAAAATTGAGTAATTTAGGTAAAGAGTTTTTGCAAAAAGCGCATTTAATTTATTTCCTTATAAAATGTACAAGTACCTATCGTAAAATAATAAATATAAAGATAACAAAAAATTTGAGTTTCAAATACTTGATTCATTTATTGATTTTCATGAAATATTTATTTAAAATAGGAAGATGTTTATTTTAGATTTTTTCACAAAGGATTAAATAAAAATCAACAAAAAGAATTAAATAAGAACAAGATTATTCCGTCGTAAATTTAGTTATTTTTTTTAGATTTCTCTTACATTTAAAAAAACTCAGTAACCTATTCCTTTGTAAATAACATGACAGTTTTGTTTAAAAAACCTTTGAACCTGAAGAGTTTTTGTAAGATTTGACTTCAATATCATTACTTTATTCTCCTAAATCCTAAACGAATTGAAATTTTTTACTTAAAGTACACTTTTTACGTCTACTAAAATTTATTCGATCTTTGTTGTGTATACATAAAACTAAAGTGCATTTCATTGTGAATAAGTAATTTTGAATTGTATATTTAAATTAGTCGAATCGATAAAATCAATTTACTTCGGAGAGTCAAACGACCTATATTAGACCTCTAAATGGGAGTATTGAAAAATGCACACTTTGTAAAAAGGTATGTTAGTCGTTGTTTTCAATGCAAAATTCAAAAGGAATAGTTAGGTTCAGGGTATTAAGGTTTCCGTTATGCCAAAAATGTTCAATTTAAATCATCGAAATATATATATTTTATCATTACTTTATGTTACAGATATATCAATACAGTCATCCTTGCATTTTGAAAATGTGACTGTAATATCCAATGAAGAGTGCACCGATTACTATGGAAGCAAGGCAGTTACCGGTGTAAAAATTTGCACTAGAGGGCCAAGTACTGGAGACTCTAACATGTGCAGTGTAATTACATCCATATATAACGTTCACGAAATCTGTACTTAAGATTGTTAAAACTGTAGAAACTACGAATAAAAGGAGATATGGCTTGAAAGCGAGCGGACTATATCCGAGCTACGACCAAATTGCACGGACTATCAAAGCGGCAGAGCCAATGAAAGTCATGCGTTTATTTTGTGCGAGTAGGTACCGCCCATAGTTATAACTACTCCCACCACCTGGAGCTAGTGAGGCTATGTCATCAAATCAAATCAATTGGAGTATTTCGTGTGGCTGGAAGTAGGGGAGATGAAGGAGATTGGGCAAAATGATGGTCGGGAAGATGAGGAAGTACCAAGCTATTCAAATCTGGGCATGAAACACTGCTGTGTTTTATGCCCGGAAGTCATTAAAAGCAATATTTCAATTTTGAATGGTGGTCTTTCATTAGGAAAACACTAAATATATCTACCACTATGGAAAATGTCTCAAATATAACGTATTACAGTATTTAAAATTCATAAATTGTGAAATAACACAAATTAACAAAATGTTATTTACTCGGTGTGGTTTGGTGTGTAGGTAAGAACGATGCAACTTGCAATAATATTAGTAACTATATTGGCGACAGTTAAGTGTGCGCGGTTTCATACTGATAATAAGTTCACGGCTGATCTCCTTTGTTTCTATTATGTATGGTAAGAACTAATATGAAAACAATATATATGATTAAAAAAATCACTAAAATAGTGTCTGAAGGGTTTATGGTGTATGCAATATGTTTAATATCGTTAATTTTATTTTTATTTTAGGGAGATCAAGGAGGACCACTGATAGGGTGGAATGAGAGCGGAGAACCCGTCCTGTTGGATCTAGTCAGTTTTGGCGACACCAGGGGCTGCGATACTGACTTCCCCTCTGGCTACATCAAGCTAGACCAATATATAGATTGGATCAACGACATTACAGGGCTAAGTTTCTGAATTTGAGCTTACAATGTATTTTATATAGGTATAATTTTTTGATTCATCATAAAAGAAAAAAAATATTGAAAATATTAACGGTAAAAAATCATGAGAGTTAAAATAAAATTGGATTTATTCAAAATTATGAAAAAGTTTAAAAAAAAGATTGTGAAAATTGCGAGCTAACGAAAAGTAATCAATTTTTGAAATAAATCAAACTTTTCACAGTTTTCTGGTAATTTCCATCGTTAGCTATGGAGTTTCGAAATATCAACTTTCCTCTCAAAAAAGAAAACAAGTACTTTTTAACCATATATATAGAATCTTAAAACGAAATGCATAAATAGATACAGCACAAACAGAACTGTTCCACCACTTACCTACCTAAACTTGTCGGCAGTACTCGTAGAATGCTTGTTTTCTTCGTAAGTTTTCTGAAGTCAGCAGAATAATAAAAATAATTTTCTTATGTTTTTAGTTTTTATCTGCAAAAACACAATGCACACGAGTTGTATGAAAAAAAAACATTAATCACTGTACTAAATGAGCTGCTCTTGTTAAAATAGTAAGAAAAGCCTTAGATGTCATTTCTGAAAAGGCAAAGAGGAGTTTATAGGTACAGGTAATGATTAACAATCAAACTTACTTTAGCAGGAATACGGTATGTAGACAGGTGTCTCATTGAATTACCTTCTTCATACAGCCATCAATATTCCTAGAGCGAGTCTGACAAAAGGCTGGTCCACGAGACGCGCTGCCAATCTCATATCAACACAACAATCAACCGGAATCGTATTGGATAGTTTCACAAAGCTGTTACATGGGAACATTAAATTTCTAGATAAGTTTCAACAATGTAAAACGATCAGAAACAGATGGGCTTTAAAAGTATCTACCACTTGACGTAGGTGTACATGCTTATATTTCATTTGAGTATGAAAGGTACCAACGAATTGCTGTGTGAAGGATGGCCATAATGTGGGCTGTGTTAAAATGAATACGTTATATAATTGCGCCTTAAGGCGAAGCATTACGTATCAATGCAAAATCAAATGTTTTTGGTGTGAAAATTTGATCGCTTAGAAATATTTTAGATGCTTTGATTAAATTCTGAGAATAAAACACATTATGGCCTTTAAAATAATAATATTTTTATAAGCACAGAAAAAGTATCAGGCCTATAAAAATTACTGTAAAGTTCAACATCTCGTACCCACCTTTCTTCCCGTCTTCGGTGATGGTGTTATAACATTTAAATATTTATGCAGAAACTTCTCAAAATTAAATAAAACGCACTCTTTGGTGATCAAAATTTCGATTGGTGCTAAGCGGACAATTGAACATCTTTATAAGGAGTGCCAATCTTAAAGGCCCGATACCAAGTGTTACACTATGTGGTGCATTGCCTTAAGAACTATCTGTATTTTTTAATCTGTTATAAGTATGTATAATAAATAATAATATTATATACATGTACATTCCCAGGTGGCTTCGATTCTTGAAATATTGAATAAAATAATGTTATAATCAGTGGCGGCTAGTGACTTTTAGGGTATACTAGAGTGCTAATATTACAAAAAATGGCATTATTGATGTTGTTGTGGCTAAAAACGATTTTTTTCTTGTTTTCGAAAATTCGTATCGAAGATTTTATGAAGATTTTCTGGAAATCCGTGGGGCGCACTGCTATACAGAAATGTCCGTATAAAAAGCATTTGCTTATATTTTCAAAACTATTTTTTTTTAATTGAACTGAAATTTTATACAATTTTCAATGATACCATGTCTTATTTTTATTCAAAGTATGTAGATATAAGGTATAGAATCAACAGGAATCAATTCTTTGAAGATATATAAAATCTAATATAATATTACGTCGTGCTGGTTAGATTAAATAATAAAAAGGGAGGGATAATCAACAAGTGTATTAGATCAACTTAATGCTAGTCGCAGACGAGCGCTATACTATCATAATAGAATATGTGGGCTTGGCATATTTCTTTACAAGTTTTAAAGCTGCAAATTCTAGTGTACCTGAAAACAGATTGTAGTTTAAAGGTGGAAATACTATTTTTGTAAGGAATTGAAAAGTTTATTTATATTTAAAGTATTTGTTTCACTTGCTCGCGTCATGTCTTCCTCGTATGTCTCAGACAATTTCTTCCTTTACTACTCTGTACCATATTGTAACTATTAAGAAACTACATCGTATTGACTTTAATTCGACTCCGTGTATCATTCCAGTGCAGAGATAATGCGTCATGCCTTTCTCAGGCGTCCCGGACTGTTTTTACCATTCACTGCTCTCTAACACATTGTCTCTGTTAAAAATCAAATTTTATTGACTTCAATTCGACTCGTATGTACAAACATAAGTCCGGGGAAATTAACTTTTGACCAAAAAATAATATCATATTACACCTTTCGGACTCCAATTGGACTTTGACCTACGTCACGCGCTTTCGAGCGGCCCGATGCGTTTTTTTCTTCGGAAAAGTACCTATATGAGCGAACCTTGTTAAGTATGTTTTCTAAGAACCTCGAACCAAACCTATATATAATAATGAGAGTACAGTAATCGTGTGGGCCTTGCATAAGATATCATTAATCCATACGTGCAATCAATGCGCGTTGTTAACTTAGGATTACATCATTTCTGCGATAAAGAGTAAGTAAATTATATTATTTTAAGCTTTCTGAGCTAAATTCTTTTAGCTAAGAAAATAAAGTAATATTTTAAGCTCAAAATTACGAAACACGAATATTTGTTCGCATCAAACCTGTAGTTTATATCTGATTCTGCCTAATGGCCAAACATGTACCACGACGGAAGACAATGGTTTATAGAAGAGGGCTCCATAAAAGTAGTAGAAATGATAACATAAATAGAAACACAGTACCTAGATTTTGATCGGTTTTCACCGGTCAGTGGCTGAGTTGCCATTGCGTTTGGGTCCCACCCAGGCGTCATGCGTTCAATTCATCGGCTGGCTAAATCCTCCATCACGACACAAGCAACATTTTCAGCTTACTGTGGTGGTAGTAGAAGATTCTAAAATTTAATATAATTGATTTGAGTGGGATAACCGAAGGTTTGCGATCTTAAGTTATATATACAATATTGGAAGGGAAAGTTTGTGAACTTTAAAAAGGTGACAAGGGTCCCGGCGACGTCCAACTTTCAGGCATGTACTGGAAACCATTATAGTAACATATTCGACAAATACAACGTTACTTTGACAAACCACGCGGCAAAGTGGTAGGTACTGGGTTAAGGATCCGTTTTGCGCTGATTCTAGGGACTCTGCTGTCTAAGATTTTTTAAAAGAGAGAATTGAATTAAAATAATAAAAAATAAATACACACCTCGTTCTAGAGTAGCTCAATTTTTCACTGGTACAAGATGTGCCATTATTTTTCTTTACAGTTAGATGTTTGTTTTCCTAGAACAAACCCACGTAAATAAGGATGATTATTTTTGTTCATTAGTAAAGTTTTTATTAACATCTCGTAATAACAATTCCTAAATGTACTGTTTACAAAAAGGTCGGAGTCTTTCTCAAATTCTGCTTAATGTTTTGTTACGTTCATATTATTTTATTATTTATATGAAAGCTTCCCGCGACGACCGCCCCGGGGGCCGCGGTACACTTCAGGTCCGGCGATGAAGCCGTGAAGCGATGAAGTCGTGAAGTAATGAAGCTGTGAAGCTGTGAATGGGTCCAACGCAAAGGTCCCCAATGGGACAGTAAATAAAAAACTTTTATAATAATATGACATTTTTGTTCAGATTTTCCTACACAAATTTTGTCCTAAAGAGGGCATCCTAAACCAGAGAGTGAATTTTGTTAATTAAAATAACGGCAAAAATTACGTGAAATTATATTATTTACGTGACTCTTGTGATTTATATGGGTAGTTTGTGGAAGCTATTATAATCATAATTAAATAAATAATGTAAAACAAAAAATAAGAATTTTACTTAAATGAAATTCCTAACTATAATCTTTAATAGCTTAACGCCCTTTTCACATGTATTTAGACTAGCAAAGTATTTTATTGAATTCGCTCGTTATTTCAGCTTTGCTGTCGTTAAAGGCTACTATAATAATTAAATTTCAACATTTTCTTACCTACAGGAGCGTGTATTTTTAATTATAATATCTATTATTTGTTTACGGAAAATTTTATTGCAAAAACTTTTAAGGATTAATGTCAACATTTTTATTGGAATATTTTAAAAAATAACCCTACAAACTAAATAGCATACAGACATCGATGTAATTCAATTATATTTTAACTTTTCATTTCAAAAATCGTAAAAATTAACACTGTATGAGGAGAATATTAGTGATACGTACAAATATTCAGAAAGTAGATTCTGATAAAATTTAATTAAAAATTATAAAGATCGTTACGATACAAACTAGAACATTAAATTTCATTTAAATATTAACTGGCCCAACCCATAACGCAGTATGCACAGTAAACATAATTAGTTTTTAATTATTGAAAACAATATAAGGCCAATAAAAATGTGCAGTGAGAAAAATAAAGACAAGGTAGGTAGTTCTTATTCGAAGTACGATACAGTTAAATATGACCCAAGGAGATAAGGTCCCATTAGCTAAGTTGGTAGAGCGGTGCCCCGGCAAGGCAAGGATCCTGGGTTCGAGTCCTAGTTGTAGCCTTACCTTTTTCTGATTTTTCTGTATCAAATTTTTGTTTAGGAACCGCTCATATCGTATTCAATAATTTAAATTACAATTTGAGGTTTTACTCATTGAGTTATTCCAAAAAATAAAAATATTAATCTTAGACTTGCAGAAAAAGTTAATAGATGTCACACATTAAAATTAAAATTAAATATATTTATCCAAAGACACTGTCTAGATTGCATTTAGTTCGGGTTGAATCTTACGATCACACATAAATATAGCTGCCAATAAAAATGTGCAGTGAGAAAAATGAAACGGTTCACGAAAATTTGAAACAGAAAAATCAGATAGCTGCTAATAAAAATGTGCGGTGAGAAAAATGAAGACAATTTAGTTCTAATTCAAAGAATATACTTTATGAATTCTTTTCAAAATATAATGGTCAGTTTACGCTGAGTTTACAGTTTAGTTTTAGTTTTTTAAAAAAAGAAAATAGTTTTACGAAGCCATTATTTTCAAAGCAACTTTTTCAATTATGCCTACAAAAAAAAAATTTGGAAAGTTTTAAAACTCGGGCGAAACCGGGTAGAATATTCAAGTTAGTTGTAAAAGTCAATATCACTTTATGTTAGTTAATCCTTTCAAGTCATGAACACGTCGTTAAGAGCCTAAATCAGTTTTAATAAGTTAACTAAAGCTATTCACGTCACCGCTGTTTATGTGTTGGTATGTACATTTCATTAGTTAATTTCTCTAATCAGATCAATGCCTTTAGCTATGCGTTACTTACGATCCCGGAATGCGGTGATTATTAATGAAATTAATAATCAATCAGCCAAATTACACTGATCCATTAAACTGCCTCTCCGGCGGTGTTTGCTGACGGGAACAGGCATTTCGTCTTGGGCGCGGTTTCTGATTAGCGTTTTAAGATAATCTCTATTTAGGTGCCGAGTTGAAATTAACTTTATGAAATTCCTTCTAAAGACAAAAAATCTTTCACAGTATGTTAGTATTATAAATATGAAAAAAATCACAGTGATTTTTTAAGTGCCACTTAACTCAGATGTGGAGAGATTTTTACTCTATTTTATAAAGGTTGTGTTTTATATATTTTCGCAGCAGGCACCTACGTCCATTAATTAATTTCTATTTATGTATTAGCGCGTTCCTTTCCTTTTTTAACCAACTTCAGTAATTTTCCTTTCTTTAAACGATTATAACAGAGTCTTAGGATGGGTTGTTTCACAGGATTTGAACAGTTCATCAAATTTCACAGTTAATTTGCACGTTCTGCATTATATCATTATAGGCCAGTTGCTTAAAAAAACTAAAATAATAACATAACTTAAGTACAACGTTCACAAAACTTGAAAATTAACTTTGAGAGTTGAACAATCCATTGCTTAAGTTTATTGTATATGAACTGTCTTGTAGGTATTTGAATATTTTTATTAAGTAGCGGTTACAAAAGTCATTTTTTGGATGTCAAAATTCAGGCATGTTGCATGTCCCGTCCCGGGTCAGAAGAATCTTCCGAAACCGCTTGACATTTCATTAAGTATTTAAACAATATAATATGTTATGTATTAGAATCATTACGCCAATTCACTAAATAAATGCTTTTTATGAACATTTTATAAAATAATCGGTTATTGTGAGACAAATTTATGATATTTCAGTTGTGTCTTCCGCTTATGTTGCTAATACCATATTAGTATAGATTATATCTCATGCCTTAAGTCTTAACCCTTTCATCCCCAGCATTAATTAAAATTAACAGGAACTTTTCTTTAATGTAACTGTAGCGATTTATAAAGTCGGGTTTCTGTTTTCTTAATGCTTGTCTTTTTCAGTCTTCTTTTTGGCGTCTATTTTTTTCCGCTTGGTTGCAATCCTTTTTCCCGCAACAAAAACGGTAGATATTTTGATAACTGTAGATTTTGCGTTTCATCGAATTTCTGCCGTCATTGATTACTTAATTAAATGTGAGATATCAATGTTTTCTACAAATGTAGCATAATTATAACATCAGTTCAATGCATTGTTCACAGTTATTTGCCAGAATACTGTTAATGAATTTCTACGTTCATTCAAATTAACACGGGGCACGCTCACATTTTTGACAAGTATGGTGAGTATTAAAGATTTTTATCGTCGATTTATTTCTAATTTCTGAATGAATTTTAGAAAAAATTTGCTTTTTTTCAAACCTTGGAGATTATCGTTATATGAGTAAAAGTGGATTTTCGATATTAAAAGGTTATTAGTATTATTTGTATGTTATTTTTATTTTCCGTTACTATTTTAAAAATACCTTCTGACGTCCAATGTTAAGCCAAATTAACGTAAAATAATAAAATATAAAAAAATTACCCAAAAATTTCAAATAATTTTATAGAGATATTATCTAGCATTACATATTTTATATATTATGTGGAAAGAATAATAAGAATAATGGGGGGGTTAAAGGGTTGAGTTTAAAAATAAAATAAACATTTGGATTTCCTCAACGAACAGATTAAAATTTTAAGATTTTAAAAGGTTAACTATCTAATTTTAAGCGTCGCAACTCCGACCGCATTTCAATAAACATTTTAATAACGGCGAAACTTCCATTGAAAGCCCGTTCACCCCTTACTGCTTAAGTTAATATGAGTGCCTAGTGAAGTTGTTATGTTAATAACTGCTTTGTATACAGTCTCTTAAGGCTAGATGTCTCTTTTGTGGGAGTCCCACCAAACCCCACCTCTCCCAACCTCATCCTAGCGTCGTCAGCTAATTTTCTGACAACTAGTGCGGACCAACCTTTATATTCTTATAATCCTGTCCTTCTGATTTTTTTAAATACGCACTACCGTTACTTTTTTAACCCAATAAAAAATAACAAAATTAGTGACCATAATTTTAAATCATATATTTAAAACGCTATTAAATAATTTTTAATACACAACAATATGCTCGATTTCAAACCGTTGTGGATGTTTGGGCAGTGTCACATTTTCATATAGTATGACGTACTTTTGTAACCAGTGGCGTGTGTACTTCAGAACTTCATTCACCCAATATGTGGTTCAATTATGTAAGATCCTATTATAAGTGTGAATATCCATCCAATACAAGTCCGATGCTTCCGTATTGAACAACAATAATAAAATGAACCTCGGCAACCGTCGGCAGCATTAATAGAAGACTTCCGAGAGGATGTAGGAAATTTAACGAAGCAATTAGATTGTAGCAATGAAGAATTGTATGATTTATCACTCTTGCAACACCTGTAGGAAAGTGGACTAATGTTTAATTATATCCCGAATTGAAAAAATCCTTTTACACGGGTTTTAAGTGGTCACGTTTATTTCATTTTCCAGTCTGAAAAGTGCATTCATGTTTATGATTTGTACGTCAAACTAAAAGACTGGGTAATCTTCTCCTATGAAAAAAGTTTTTCATATCTCCTAGCAGTGAAAAGGCTTAGTACGTCTGAGTCACGCGGGATCGTATTTTTAGAGCTGAAGCAATGGCCAGTGTAACTGAAGATTTGACACGAGAGTGTTATGGCTGCGAGGCCCGAGGCAAGACCCTCTTCCATTTCCCGTGTTATTTAATATCGCTCTAGAAAAAGTTTAGACAACGGATCGATAACTGCCGCAGGTATATACTTACTAGCATCATCTCTATGGCGGCCTAGACCTACGACAGCCCAGATAGAATTCTTACACGGTGGAGGAAAAGTCTCACTCAAGTTTTGATCGCTGTTATAGTAATAAGAAGACGTGCAGTTATTGAAAATGTTACTGATATGAAATACTTTGGAGTTATATGAAAATGAACATTATTTAACAAGCATGCTGAGTAAGAAAGAGAATTAGGAAGAAGATCTGTGCACAACTCCATTATTGCTCCACAATTTAACGCCTTCTCAGCCATACTCTTTTGTGTAACGACAGAGAACAAAATAAGTTGCAAATTCTCCAAAATAGAGCAATGAGAATAATACTTATTAATCAAATATATTTTCAAAGGTAACTAAAATATAAGGACGGGTTATTTCAGAGAATTCAAACAATTCATCAAATTTCAAACTTGATTTTCAAGTTTTGTGAAGGTTCTTTTTAAATTCTGTTATTATATCAATGTTGACCAGTTGTTTCACAAAACTGAAATAATAACAGAACTTGAATTGTACCTACTTTACAGAACTTGATAATCAACTTTAAAATTTTCAAATTCCGTGAAACAACCCTCCTGGAACTTAATTGGCTAACAGTAAAATAGGTGCTGGCCGTGAATGCGATCATATTTACTAGCAGTTAAAAACCCGCTCCGCGGGTTTTTTTCTGCTAGGCCCTGCGGGCGGCTCTAGCTTGGGCTTCGCCCATTTTAAGTGATATTAACAACAGTTACATTTAATAGATAGATATTAGAACATTCACAGAGAGAGGGTGAGTATATATATTGTTAAAACACGGAACAGGAAGGAGTTAATTAATAATAACATTCTAAATTTACGCATAATAAGAATGACAGTTGTTTGAATAAATGAAATTTTACGTATTTGTGATGGATTATTTCAAATGAAACACTATTATTGACTACATGTCTACAACTGATATTAACTGTTATCGTACCTAATATAATTAGCTCATAGGAGACTTGCAGTGCTTAAATATGTGTTACAACCGTCAATGTCTATAAGTTGAATCAATATCGTTTAGTTTGTCACAATTAAAGATAGTTTTAACAAAGTTGACTTAAATAATAGATTATTACATATTGATTAATTGTACCCGTGTTTATGAATAAAAGGAGGGTAATTGTGCGATGACATTAGCAGTCGGTTTAATTAAAAGGTGTTAATTTTACTCCAACTGGTGGTAATTCTTTACCTACAACTGTTACTGTATCTAATAAAGTTTAAAGCTAGATTATATATACACCTTCATCAGGAGAGTAAAAATCTATATATAAAGGTAGATTATTACAATATAGCGCCCCTGAGGTGATATCTCACAAAAGCGGCGCTATGCAAATTGTCCAATAAATAAATAAATATAATGTTTACATTTTATTGTGTATACACCGAAGTCAAAAATTAAATATAGATTGCAATTGGGAAAGAAGAAGTGGAAGGAGGGGGGAGGAGTAAGAGTAGGCTGGGTTTATAATAATTAGGAATTACAATATCGTTAGACGGGAAAGACCAGTTGAGTGGGAAAATATTTAAAAGAGAGTTTATAAAAAAATTCTTGTTAATTATATCTGCTTTTATATTAATATGTTTCCTCATTTCTAAAATTTCAAAATTATTTATAGTGAAGTATTTTAAGACCTGAAAAAAACAAATAGCATATAACCATAAAACAATATATTCATAAGACAAATAGCATTTAATAACGGTTATTCTAATAAATTGATAGTTGAAATACTAAATAAAAAAAATTAAACACATTCTCTTCAAACGGTCTTTCTAAAGATAGAAATAAACAATGGCGTAGAATTCTGTTTGTGGATAACGATACTTCTAAAATTATATATATATAAACAATCCTGGTACCATTCAACTGGCGTTTTACACTAATAACAATGAAGAAATATATTCTTAATAACAATGATAGCAAAATTCAAACAAAAAAAACAGGAGTTTAAAAACTCAATTGAGATGATTGTAATTTCTTTTACAAAGGTAGAACCAATAGAAACTTTGAAGTCAGAACTAAAGAATATCGCAGGGCTATAAATGGAAATAGTGAATCTGAGTTTGCAAATAATCTTTTAAATAATGATCACACTTTCGATAAAAATTCAGGTCTTAAAATACTTCACTCAGGATATAAAGCATCGCAAATAAATAATTTTGCAATTTTAGAAATTAGAAAACATGCCAATATAAAATCAGATATAATTAATAAGAAAAAAAAATATAAAAAATAATGATAAATGCCATTACAAAGTGATAAGCTTCCAGAAGAAATCTTCTTATAAAACGCTTGTTAATGGTAAGTAGTCAAGTATTGTTAGCTGCATATTTAAATATTCGCGCCAGGCATTTGGTTCGTTTTTAAAACGCCAGAGGTGCGCTCTGTCGGCCATCTTGAAGAAACGCGTGAATTTTTATAAACGTCAAACATAATCACGTAACTGTGGAGAATTTTCATTGTAATGTAATTAATCCAATGGATTATGAACTTTCTAAAACATATTTTCTTCGATATTATCCAAAAATTATATGAGCAGAAACGATGCTTATGAAGAAATCTCGTATTATTATGAGGCGATCCTATTTTAGTATGGAATTGTGTCTTAATATTCAAGTTACCCGAAACAGACAATTTAAATTTGACCAATCAGAGGGCCTACACCGTCCAGACGCTGGGACAATAATACTATCAGATGCATAAAATAATAAACAACGTGTTAAAAAAATAACTTGCAGGCAAAATTATATACATTCAAATACACAATTAACATTCACATTACGAGGACGTGACATGAAATCAAACTACCAAAATGGATTTCTAATTTATTAAGACTCTCTTCAAATTATTGGTAATCCTGTTAAAACGAGATTTCAGGCCTTTTTTATATTAACTCCACACAGGAGGCCCTGAAGAAAATAATTTCCCTCAGGGCCTATGTCATCTTTAGGGATGCTGTGTGGAGGGTCTTTTTGTGGAGGGGAAGGAGTCAACATGGGTCTTGAAGAGTCCCATATTGTAGGAGGGAGGAAACACAGAGGCCAGCAGTTCGCTCCACAGCCGAGCTGTTGAACTTAAGAACGAATCGTAGAAGCGACCCGTTCTCATGTGACAAATGTCAACCGTGTACAAATGTTGGGCGCGCGTTTGGCGTGTATCCCGACTACTCACCGGTGCCGAAGGGATCAATGACGCTAGTTCCTCAGAGCATCTTCCATTGTAATACCGATAGAACAAGGACAGCATACCTACCTGACGCCTGTGCTCTAAAGATTGCAGTCCGTTTGTTAAGATTGGGGAATCTATCAAACGGACCGCCCGTTTTTGCACAGAGTCAAGGGTTTTTTTCAGGTATTTAGGGGCTCCGGACCAGAGATGGCTGCCAAATTCGACAGTAGGGTGCACTTGCAATTTGTACAGGGTCAGCAGTTGTGTACTATTAAAGTATCTGCGGGCCCTGTACAGTACGCCCAGCTTCTGAGAGGCCAACTTTACTCTGGCTTCGATGGAGCCCCCGTACCTGAGCTGGTCACTTATAGTTTCACCAAGCATATCAATGGAAGGCCTGTTCGGAAGATTGCTTCCGTTGAAGGAGACTAGATTATAATTTGGATCCCTTTTAGACGTAATCAGACATGATTGGGTCTTTGAAACATTAAATTCGACGAGATTATTTTTACCCCAGGAGGAAATACTCTCGAGATAACCGTCCATTCTCTGTTTCAAAGCCCTCCGAGCCGTTGGAGTTTGTGTGCCCTTTTGGGGGCTTGTCAAACAAAAAGCTATCATGAACTGTACTGTCATCCGCGTAACAATGAATCGGTGCACGTGTCAAAAGGTCATTAATGTGCAACAAAAACAAAGTCGGAGACAGAACCGATCCCTGTGGGATGCCAGCATTTATAGAGTGTGAGGATGAGGTGAAACCGTCAGCAACTGCATGAATCGACCTATCCCTTAAAAAGTCAGCAATTCACGTACACAGGGATGCGGAAAGTCCGTAAGAAGGCAATTTGTTGACAAGTCCTCAGTGTCAGACCCGGTCAAAGGCCTTGGATATGTCTAGTGCGACCGTTTGGGTCTCACCGTGACGTTCCAGGCACCGCTCCCAAACATTCGACACATACGCGAGATGATCACCGCACGAGCGGTTCCGCCGGAATCCTTATTGACGGTCGTTGATAATTTTGTTCTTCTCGAGGTATGTGAGCAGTTTGTCGTTGATCACACGTTCCATCACTTTGGACAAAACTGATGTGATTGCTATGGGGCGGTAGTTGGCCGGGTTGGAGCGGTCACCTTTCTTGGGAATAGAGTGAATGACCTCTTTTTTCCAACCAGAGGGCACAGTGCCACACTTCAGGGATATTTTAAAGAGCTTTGTCAAAACTGAAACTATTTCCGCAGCACACCTCTGCAATACCAGGGCAGGTATTCCATCAGTTCCACTAGCTTTGTTAACATCGAGCCCCCGTATAACGTGGAGTACATCCCGATGCCGGATCCTCAGCTTTTTCATATAGAAGCCGCAGTGAGAAACCGACGGCGGAACAGAACCTCCGTCATCGAGGGTGGAGTTTTCCGCAAACATTTTCCCTAATAAGTTAGCCTTTTCGGTGGCGGTGTTTACTAGTGAGCCGTCAGGTCTGATAAGAGGTGGCAAACTGGGTTTGCAAAAATTCCGACCTATTGAGCCCGCAAGCGACCAGAATGCTCTGCTGCCATGCGGGCAGGCAGCCAGATTTTTGCTGATCTGCAGGTCTTGTTCGAATTTTGACCTATTAATGATTCTCTTGCATTCCTTTGCCGATTTTTTGTATGCTGATCTGCTTTCGGGCGTTCGAGATGTGTTGTAGGCTCGGTAAGCCGCGTTTTTTCGTCGAACTGCTTCGGAGCATTGTCGACTGAACCACGGCTTTGAGCCCACACCAGTTTCTTTAGTAGTCGATTGTATGAAGCCATCCATTGCCGATTTGATGACTTCACCAATCTCTTGGGCACATCTTGAAGGGTCCGAAGTCCGACAGCAAACAGCTGACCACGGAAAAGCGTTGAAATGGGCCCGCATACCGAACCAATCTGCTGACCTATAGTGCCACACTTTTCTCCTCAGCCTCTCATTGGTTGGTCTGAGGTTAAAGGGGATTGATGTCGTCACTAGGCAGTGGTCGGATGAACCCAGAGGCGCTGTGACGTCAATCTTATAACCGTGTGGCACAGTAGTTAAGAACAGGTCTAACAGATTGGAGCGGTAAGTCTGGACATCAGGAACCCTTGTAGGCTCCTGAACCAGTTGCTCTAATCCGTAGCAAATGGCAAAGGATTCCGCCTGTCGGCCAGCCGAGTCCGTTGGGCTTGAGAACTTCAACCATGGTTCGTTATGAACATTGAAGTCCCCCAGAACAATAAACTCGGCCGAAGGGTAGCGGGGCAAGAGATCATCAATAGCATCGCTCAAATGTTTGAAGAGTTCGGAAGTGTCTGATTCGCTATGGTTCGGTGAGCGGTATAAACATGCGTTGAATCTTGCCGTACTGGCAAGATTGACGCGCACCCACATTACGTCGAATCTGGAGTTTTCCAGACTCAATAGTCGTACACAGTTGACGTCAGCTCGACTATAGAGGCAGACTGCTCCTTTGAGTCGGAACTTGCTTGCAAGGGTAAAGCCCGGGCAGTCCAGAAAGGAGAAGTCTGGCGGCTCGGCTATCTGAGTTTCGGATAGGAAAAGAAGGTTGGGACGTTGGGACAAAAAATGGTGATAAACAGAGTTTAAATTTGTGTGCAGGCCGCGAATGTTGGCAAAATTTACCAACAGTTTTGGCCCGCACCGGTGACGCCTGCTACTCGCCGCTGTATTGATGTTAAATTTATTTTGTATGTTCATGATTTTAAGTTGGTTTTTTTTTTTTTTGTAAGTGTATGAGGTGAAAGGAAGGTCTGGAAAGGAAAGGTATGAGGGGTGGGTAGGAATCTGGGGTTCAGGCTGTCCAGGAGTGATGAGCGTTTGGTTCCAGCCCACCCACTGCGGTGCTAGAGTGGGAGAGTCCGGCTGGAGAGGGCATCCAATGCGCCCCAAACGCTGCTGCTGGGTCCCCTCCGGTCACGAACCGGCACAACAGCAGTGGCGGGGTTTTTTCACTCGCTGATGGGGCAGCCCACCCTTAGTCGTGAGCCTGAGGGTCGGGCCCCTGTACTTTCGAGCGGCCCGGACAGCGGTAACCGGTTGTAAAGGGTCTCCCTCAACCAGCATCTCCCAACCGGCCCGCCACGCAGAAGGTGGGCCGACGCACCCGCCACCAAGACCCGGGCAAACCTTAACCCATGAACCCGGGCACCCCTACTAAGTCACCAAACGTAGCGAACCACTTGGAGTTACCTGTGGCTGAGGTGTTAGTCATCCAATAAATGGTTCCCAGGGCGGCGGTACCCATTCCCGCCTACCAAATTGACAAATGAATTAACAAGAATGACAGAAACGAATGAATTATTCCCACATCGTGAAAATATATTCGAAATTTACTAAAAGTTTAGCAGGAAACCTGTTAATTCATTCGTTAAAGGCCAGCTATCCCATTTTTAACCGGATCACCAATAATTTGAAGAGATTCTTAACAAATTAGTAAGACCCATTTTTTCCGTACATTCCATAAGCCATTCTTTCGTGTGAGACATCAACAAAATGACCACATAAACTCATTTAAAATTTAAACTGATAATTCAGAACACAAACTAAAGGGGTATTTTGCTTATTACTTACGCAAATTAGTTTAACACGATTCGTAAGATGCAATCCATTTATCGAAAATTCGCAAACCATTTCTAAACGTTGCAATAAAAGTATTTTGAAGATGCAGATGTCTTGCAAAATAAAACAAGTTTTCTTAAAGGGTTCTTAAGTTTTCTTCTCCGCTATTCGAGAGTCGCATTTCCTGGGAACTTCTTACTGTGTTTTCACTTGTATTCTTCTCATTTCACGGCACCTCTTAATAAATGTGCTCAGTATAAACTTGTATGGTACATTTAATTTTAAGCGGTTGAAACTTTATCGCCCGGAAAATTCTGCTTTAGGGACATAACGTATGGGTTATTATAAAGGGAGGTAAAAAATACTTTGCGCTCATTTACACAACAATCTTATGTTTTAGCGTTTATGGAAAGATACAGCCATATTTGTTTGTGTTTGTTTTTTTTTTAATTTTCCCTTGTTAAATAAGAACGTATACCGGGTATGAGTTAATTTCCTCCCCCGTCTTCTGGGAATTATTTTACTTGTTGGAAGAAACATTTTTACTCGTTATCACCAACAAAGAGTTTATATTTCATGTTCTTAATAGTTAATTCATTAACGTAAAAACATTTTCTTTATTAGTGCTAATTAAGAAATTATAAATTATTGAAACAAAAAATAATATAAAATAAATCTTTTAATTACGTCTATTTTTTTTAAATGTTTTGTAAGAATTCATCATATTTTGTATTGAAAGAGCACCACAGTTCTGAAAGATGCTGCGATAACTCAGTGGTTACAGCAATTACCCAGCTAGCGAAAGATGACGGTGTTTAAATCCCAGTTTCATCTAAACCTTTTCCCTTGTATGCAATTGGTTTGATATAAAAATATTTCGTAATTGACGGAAAGTAGCGGATTCCTGTTTTGACTCGACCGTTTTTTAATTCGTCCGTCTGTAAATTTTTTTGAACGTTTCAGTAAAGATTTTTTTTTCAAATATGAGATCATTGTTTTAATTTGGTCTTTCTAACTAGCATTTTTTTTTCAATATTATGGGATGGTATATAATATGATACCTATCTGCCTAATGAAAATTATTATTACTAACGTACTTTTTTGAGGGCGAAGTATACTCCTGTTCACAGAACTAACAGTTGTTTTTATTTAAATAAGGTGCTTTTCAAAAGTACGTGGTAATTTTATTAATAACATAATGTAATCGCCGCAAAAAGTTTTTCTCCTATGCTTATATATTAGAATATCTGGATCAATTTGCTTGCAAAGGTTTATAAGCCTTTTAAATCTACTGAATCTTTTATATTCACATTTAAAAGTCGCTTCGGTCTAAAGGACTTTGGTCTAAAGGTATTTTCCAGCGATGAAACTGCCTTTGAAGTGAGGGTAAGACAATATGAGACCACTTTGGCGCTCTTTGGTCTATCGCGTGACAAGCAAGAGGCAGTTTTTCCTGTTTCCTTCGGGGTTTAGTAAAGCCTCCTCTGCACTAATCCCGCAGAGCCACGAGCTGTCGGGCGGACTGCGCGCAATATATTTCTAATAATCCACCCTTCGCTGGTGTTGGGCCCTCCACACAATAGTCCTTTCTTCGGAGAGTCTGGATCCCTACTTCCTTTCACAAAGGACAGAGGAGGATCTGGTTTTGTACTAACGATAGACAAATAAATTAATGGAGCTCAGTTCTACTCTTATACCTATTTTTTGCCTTCATACACTTGGAAACAAATTCACTTCAAATATGGACATATTTACCAGTGTATAAGACTTACCTGAATGATGTTTTTATGTAGCAATAGTCAATTACTTTTTATTTTAAATTATTTTTATGTCATCTGCACTTTTAAAATTGCCTTTTTTTCTTCTTTTTCCCTTTTCTTATATTATATACATTTATTAAAAAAATTATATGTTCCATGTATTTATGTTTTTTTTTAAGTTCTTTTATTGTTGATTTTTTAAACATTAAAAAACTCCTGTTGTAACTGTATTATGCAGTAAAACTTGCAAAATATATAAGATATTAAAACCCACCAAGGCAAAGAATCAAAACATATTTTTTTTTAATATTCTTTACGTCAAAGGATTTTAAAAAAACTATATTATTGTGTGTTCAAGGATTTTTCATATGAAGTAATCTTCTTCCTCTATATGAATGAGAGACTGGGTAGGTCTTCTGAAACAAGAAGCAATATTCTTATATCACAATTAAATCGTGTTTTTTTACGATAGACAATTATAACATAATAAGTACGATACAAAACATATGTCTGATATCATACACTGATTGTCATAGTGACAAACAATCGGGAAATTCTTGTAGTTTAACGTGGCCCATAGCACTACAAATTCTTTTCAGAATTATAATAAAATAACTAAATTATTTTTGGCAGTTAAATTAATATTTTAAAACCTGAACAGAGATTTGCATATTTGATTATGTTCGAGAGTTTTTTGCTTCATGCCCTCAGAATTTTTTCTTACTTTATACATGTTTTTGTTTATTTATTAAGTAATCAATAACTTACAATTCAGCTATGTTTGGTAAGCAGATCTGAATAACCATGTACTTTCCCAACTTCCCCATCTCCTTCCCTTCCAACTACCTTCAGCCTCATAATTTACCCCACTCTCTCCACAGTTGAGATTTTTGTTCGGAATTCATATTAAAAAGACGAAGGTACTTAGAAATGAAGGTACTAGAAGTGGAGGTACTTAGAAAACTCCTGAAATTAGCGACAATTCGTTTTTCAGTTATTTAGGCCTGGCTATGTTTAAAAATATTGTATTAAAAAATATTTTATAAAACACAACTCATTTAAAATAGAGCAAAAATCACGAATAACTTAAGTAACATTTGAAGAAACGCTGTCAGTAACCAGAAGTGCCTTTTAAAATTTGCGGAGCGATTTTTTTCTCTATGAATCTGGGGGAATGTCACATAATTACTTTTTCAACTCTGAAAATGAATAGAGATTATGTTTAAAAAATAACTTTTTTTTCAGAGCTTAAAAATTTCCAGTGTGCAAGGAAAGTATGTTATATTTCGGTACAAATTCGAAATGTGGGGTTTTAAGGCTGCGTATAATACGGCCCTGCCCGCATCCCTCTCCCGCGTCAGTCGCCTTTTCTCACTGTGTGTGTCCGCCCCGCGGGTAATTTGGTTAGTGCCTGTAAAGTAATGGCCCGCTCCGAGACCACCATCAACTGCCCTAATTGGCCACATCTTTCTAGCTGACAAAAGTTCGCAGAAAATGTCCGAATAAATAAACGGCGGCCGTGGCGGACTTGAAATTGAGCGTCATTGTGCATTTTATCTTTTACCCACCCCCACCCCCTCGTCGCGCACTTCTAGGGGGATGAAACAACACTTCGTCATTTGTGACTCTAAACTTTGGATTAGATTTTCTTCATTAGGGTATCTAGGAGTGCCTTCTTTAAACTTTTTATGGGCTTCTGCACACTTACATTTTTTCCTCGAAATTAAAATATCCGTCTCCTTCTAAAATGATGGGAATATAAAAACAAAACCAACGGATTTTTTATGCGAATCCCGCACAAGAATCCCAACTGCTTCTAAACTTCTGGAGCCAATGAGACTGTGGCATTTTTAATTGGGATATGTTTTGAGGTTGAGGATGGTGAGGAGGAGAGGAAAATGGTCACCAAATATGTATAATGCCATTTCTAGAAAGGTTTTAATTTTAAACAGTGGTCTTGGATTAGATTAATATTCTTCGTGAGGTTACCTACAAGGTAGCTATGGGAGATTCTCAAGACTTTTTATGATATCTTGGGGTGATTTAGTAGGCTAATGGTAGCGGGGGAAGTAGTTGGGTAAGTATTTAGCTATACAGATCTGGTCACCAAACATATCTAAAGCTATTTCAAGCAATGCCACGATTCTGAAGAGTGGTCTTTCGTCAGGAATTAAAAAGTATTAATTAGTTATTTTCGAGAGGTTCATTTGGTTTTTATTTATAGACCATGTATACTAAAATCTTGAAAATAGTGCGTATAATGAATCGCTTTATTATTCATCCGCTATATTTCAGCCGCTTGCAAAGTTAACATTGCCAAGTTGTACAACGAGCCACTCAGCGGCAGGACCATAGACAATAATACCTAATCGCTAAAAGTTCATAGAAAATAAGTTGGAACGATTTATTCCAGTGCTTATGGTACCTTCCGGGTCTCGTGTCTCCCGCCTTCAATAGGTGCTGCCGCCGCGCCGGTACCGCGTGCCGCGTATTCTCGCCGCCTCCGTCTTTTTAATCAAATAAATCCCTTGATATATGCCGGGGAACACACACCATTTCACTCACGAATGAATAAACTGCGCATGAAGGAATTTGATCACAAAGATTTTTTTATAGACTTTACGATTGCGGAAGATTTATAGAGACTGCCGCCTTGAATTATTGTTCTTTAGAACTCAGGGGCGGAACTTTTAAATTTTTGGTACTCCTCAAAAAAATTAATCACCTCTTTAAGAAATTATTAAGTGATTTTTTTTTTATTTTATCAAAAATTTAGCAAAAACTCTAGACGTAAATAAAAGTAAGAGATACAAGTACATACAAAACTTATATAAGTAGATTTAGGTTCGATTAGTGTTAATAGCAACTAGCAGTTAAAAACCCGCTCCGCGGGTTTTTTTCTGCTAGGCCCTGCGGGCGGCACTTCGTTAGGATTCGCCCATTTTAAGTGATATTAACAACAGTTACATAATAGATAGATATCAGGTCATTCACAGAGAGAGGGTCAGTATATATAGTTAAAACACGGAACAGGAAGGAGTTAATGTATAATAATATGCTAAATTTACGCATAATAAGAATGACAGTTGTTTAAATAAATGAAATTTTACGTATTTGTGATGGATTATTTCAAATGAAACACTATTATTGACTACTATTATTGTCTACAACTGATATTAACTGTTACCGTACCTAATATAATTAGCTCATAGGAGACTTGCAGTGCTTAAATATGTGTTACAACCGTCAATGTCTATAAGTTGAATCAATATCGTATAGTTTGTTACAATTAAATATAGTTATAACAAAGTTGACTTAAATAATAGATTATTACATATTGATTAATTGTACCCGTGTTAATGAATAAAAGGAGGGTAATTGTGCGATGAGATTAGCAGTCGGTTTAATTAAAAGGTGTGAATTTTACTCCAACTGGTGGTAATTCTTTACCTAAAACTGTTACTGTATCTAATAAATTTTAAAGTTAGATTATATATACACCTTCATCAGGAGAGTAAAAATCTATATATAAAGGTAGATTATTACAATATAGCGCCCCTGAGGTGATATCTCACAAAAGCGGCGCTATGCAAAATGTCCAATTAATAAATAAATATAATCTTTACATTTTATTATGTGCGTATGCATTGATATACAACGGAAATAGATAAAA
The DNA here is from genome assembly GCF_061612785.1 of Hesperophylax consimilis. Taxonomy (NCBI): domain Eukaryota; kingdom Metazoa; phylum Arthropoda; class Insecta; order Trichoptera; family Limnephilidae; genus Hesperophylax; species Hesperophylax consimilis. The sequence goes on from NC_142844.1 coordinate 12,033,502, forward strand.
TAATGTTATCCGATTAAACTTTATTTTATTAAAAAACAAAAACTTTTTTTAAATCACTTTATTAAATACAACCAATACATGTTTCATGAACGAAGTATACACCGAAGTCAAAAATTAAATATAGATTACAATTTGAAAAAAGAAGTGCAAGGAGGGGGGGAGGGGTAAGAGTAGGCTGGGTTTATAAGAATTAAGAATTACAATATGAAAGTCCAGTTAAGTGGGAAAATATTTAAAATATAGTTTATAAAAAAAATTCTTGTTAATTATATCTGCTTTTATAAACATGTTCTCTTATTTCTAAAATTTCTAAACTATTTATTTGCGATGCTTTATATCCTGTGTGAAGTATTTTAAGACCTGAAAAAAAAATAGGATGTAACCATAAAACAATATATTCATAAGACAAAATAACATTTAATAACGGTTATTCTAATAAATTTATAGTTGAAATACTAAATAAAAAAAATAAACATATTCTCTTCAAACGGTATTTTTACCCTATTTCTTAAGATATAAATAAATAATCAGGATTAAAGCATCGCAAATAAATAATTTTTAAATTTTAGAAATTAGAAAACATGTCAATATAAAATCAGATATAATTTATAAGCAAAAAGAAATTATAAATAATAATGAAAAATGCCATTGCAAAGTTTAAATAAACTTCCAGAAGAAATCTTCTTATGAAACGCTTAATGGTCAAATAGTTTTGCATATTTAAATATTCGCGCCAGTTATTTGGTTAGTTCTTACACCGCCAGAGGTGCGCCGCTCTGTCGGCCAGCTATTGCCGCGGCCATATTGAATGAACGCGTGCTTTTTTCCTCAAACGTCAAACGTAATCACGTAATTGTGGATAATTTTCACTGTAATGTAATTAATCCAACGGATTATGAACTTTCTAAAACATATTTTCTTCGATATTATCCAAAAATTGTATGAGCAGAAACGATATTTTTGAAGAAATATCGTATTACATGTGGCGATTCTTTTTCAGTATGAAATCGTGTCTTAATTTTTAATGTCTTATTTTTTTGTATCCAGTCGCCTGCAAACCGAAATGAACCTTACGGTTGCTTAAAATTGAGGGGCAGATTGGTATTTTTTGCCTGCAGACCCCCTATGCAGAATTTATCAGAATCACACAATTTTAATTTGACCAATTAGAGGGCCTACATCGTCCAGGCGCTGGGACATTAATACTATCAGATGATATAATATTATAGCCTTTTTATTATAACATTCATCACCTGCCGTTAAATAGATCCGCTACATCCGTGTATCTATTACTAACTTCATGTAATCTAGGTGCAAGCGAGTGTTTGAAATGCTCAGTCTTGGTATTGTTACATTTTAACATGATTTTGGAACTATTTGCTCTATTAAAGAACATAAATATTAAGTCTGATATTTATATTTAACAATAGACTGCAAACGACAGTCAAAAGACTGTAATTAACACAATGTATTTTCTCCGGTGACATGTGATAATGAAAACATACGGGACAACCTTGCATGCTCGTAGACTAGCGAAAAAAATTTATATTTTTTTTAAATAAAAAAATTTGCTCGTGCATGCAAGGTTGTCCCGTATCTTTTCATTATCACATGTCACCTGAGAAAATACATTGTGTTAATTACAGTCTTTTGACTGACGTTTGCAGTCCAAATACGACTGTAAAATCTTAATTTTAAAGGCCATTATATACACGGCAACGCCATTATTAAAATTGTTTTATCATGCTTTAATGTACACGTATTTGATATATAAACATCAGACTTAATATTTATGTTCAAATTTTGAATTTTTGTCGCTCTGGACTCTGACTTGTGGAAAATGTTTATAACTTTGTTTGATAGTTCTGATACAAATCCTAATGTCTTCTTGCCTTTATTAGTTATTTGTTGTGCATGATTTACAAAATTTAATGGGATATCAAACATAACTCCATATCCCTAATTTTGTTGACTTTTTCCAAGATTTTGTTGTCTGTAGCGTAGTTAAGTGATAACGGGATCTTGATTCGATAAAACCTTAGCCTTAGCCTTAACAGACTAAGCTGAGGAAAGCACCTGCAGAGGCTGTACGAAGAGTAAATGGAATAACGCTATGCTGAAGTAATGCCCAAACTCAACATAAAAATTATGATGTTCATATTTATTTTTAAATTGCCCCCCTGCGGTGAGGGGTCATACACCACACAGTTCCGCCACTGCACTCCGTCAGAACATACGCAGGTATCGGGTGCACACTGAACACATAGTGCACAGGGTGGCACAGTATAACCGCAGTATAGTACTGGCTCAACCGCGGCTTTACGAACTTACTACTGTTGTTATAATGAGGGAATCGAGTGTCACCGGCCTACTAACTTTTTCCTGTGTAGAACATGTAGATACGAGTAGAGTAGATGGTGTAGATGGTGTAGAACAGTGCGGCGATAAGGAGTGCCGCAGACGTAATGAAAAATCGCTTCATATTTGTATTATTCAATTAGATATACCTACCTAAACTACATCTTATACTTATTTTTATCATTTAAATCTGCCATCTTTTCATACTTATAAGAAAAACAAAAATTCGATATCAAGATTTACAAGCACCGCAAAAAAATTTTTTTTAACATTTACAAAAAAAAATTACAAGAGCAAGAGAAATTTTCCTTATTAAATAATATGACTCTTTAATGACATAATTTACAAAAGTAGTAGGGTCTTAGTTTTTTTATAGATAAAACATTTGTTATTATTTACGCAAGAAAATCATCAGACTAAAGGTGATTATTTCTTCTGCGTATTGTTTGATATTGAGCAACATATTTCTAGGGCAAGTAAAAATTGATCACGTATAAATTTAAGGGGAAAGAATTTGCGTTAAGAAAATTAAGATAATTTTAGCAGTTCTTAGTAGAAGTTAAATATGACCAAAACTCTGGCAAGGTTGAGGTTCTGGGTTCATTTCCAAGGTGTGAACGAATCTTTTCCTGATTTTTTTGTTTCACATTTTTTGTTTTAGAGTCGTTGATGTTATTTTCAATGATCAAAAATTATTCACACCATTTATTTACATACACGAAGGGGTCCATAAACTTGCCTTTTCCTTCCAAAAAGAAGGTTTCGGTTGGTCGCGAAGCCATTTTTGTATATCGAAACGAAAAAATAAGTTGCGCTTTTTTAACTGACCTCTAACAACGTTCTACCTAAAACTACCCAATCCGGTCTACGCGCACTGCTTATCACGTTATTTTAGTGGAACAAGTTTTGACGAGATATTTAAACGCAGTAGCACATCTAATTGCAGCAATATGCTTTTGCACAGCTTCCCGAGTCTGTGAGGAAATTGCGACGACCTCGTAATAGAACGTTTCAGTACCTCAAAATTGGTACACCATGACTGTTGTTCGAAGAAGACGCTACCTCACCGATGGTAACTTGTCTATTTGCTAGAAGCTTTCGAGCTCGCTGAATCTTGTCGTCTTTGGTGGAGTTTGAGAAGTCCTGTTCCTTCTTCGTGCGTCACACGAGTAGGCTTCTTTTAAATTACTCGATCCAATTATCCGGCAAAATGTTAGTATGAAAGTAAAATTATTGTAAAAGTACTATCATCATGACTCTTAATTTTTGAAAAATATATCAGAGTATAAAAAGGGATAAACAAAATACGTTACCTTAGCAATTAGTTACCTACCTTAAAATATGGTAAACCAGATGCCTAATTAAAAGCTAGCAAATTGTTTACAATGGAAGTGGGTAATTTTAGTGTAAGAACACATACGCAGAAGATATTATAACAACCTTGAAGCTTTGTTATTTCGAAAGTGTAGATAATTTTTAACTCACACTAATTTTTTGAGTATAAGACCAAAAACTTGTAAATAATAAATACTAAATGACGTATACCCGGAGTTGCTATGGGTTACCCTTAGGAGATATATATTTATTTATTTATGTATTCAAACACCATTAAATGTCTTTTACAATACAGTGATAATCGAGTTACATGCGTACAGTGGTAAACAGGACAATAATAGAAAAAAAATTAAAGAAAAACTAATGTGTGCACAAAAACACTATTGCAAGTGATGCAGTTATTAATATAAGTGCAGTAAGACAATGCATAATTCAAAAAAAATGTATACCAGTGTAACAATAGTTGAACTACTTTAAACTAGGTTTGTATAAGACCTGTCATAAGTCGAAGTATGAGGTGTCTAAGATAATAGTCAGTGGTGAGTTTATTGTTATCCACAAAATTAATTGTACTTGGAATAGCTGAGTAGGCATCGCAACTTGGCACCAACAATTCAGGTCTGTCAGCGACTCAATCACTCAATGTACATATACCATTGCGGAATTTTCGTAGCCCTTTTTTAGACATACAATTCTGTAGTGCATTATTTTGATTTATGTTATAAGGTTTAGCCCACCTTAGCAAAAAAAATCCACTTGATTACAAAACATAGCTAACAAAACAAAACATTTTTCTATATTTTCTATAAATATAATATGCATATTATATATGTAAAAACCTTCCGAAAGAAATTTTCTAAATCATAAAGAAAAGTTTAGAAGAACTAAGCGCAGAAACAGACAGACGCGGATGCCGACTTTGTTTTATATTATTTAGAGAAGAGATATATATTTTTGATACTTTTTTTAGCATTAGCCGTATGCTTTTCAAAGTTGTTTTCAACGGCAAATAGAATTTTTAAAATCTTTTCCACGTAGTTTGGGCAGGGCGGATATCGAATCTGCAATTGCAACCTCCAGATTAACAAAAAATCGAGTTCATAAATAATTTTTTAAATAAATTATTTAATTGTATTCATACATGAAATCAGGCGATTATATTCGAAATGCAAAACAATCGTAATAATTGATGTAGTTACTAAGCGATGATTATAACGTGGGAAACAGGCCAATTGTGGCTCAAATACCAATAAATTATGAATTTTTTATGTAAAATTATTATTATTTATATGTATTTTGTTATTCAACACATTTCAAAAATGTTAACAGTTTCGTCCACACGCGTTATTCTACAATTTATTGCCATAAAAGGTCGTAATTTCTGAAGTGAATTTCTTTTACAGTCATTATCTATTTAGATTATATTTAAAATACGATTGTCTATTCTTTGAACGATCCCTCACGTTTTGATAGATCTAAGCCTAGTTACATTTTAATATGTAGTTAGTATTTAGGAACCTTCCCACAATGCAGACACAAGATAATATGATTTAATGCAAACAATTGAATATAGTGAAGAATTTCTTTTTAGGAGGCATATTATTTCTGTTATTATTTTTTTCAATTATAAACTAATGTTTATAAGACAAGGTTTTTATGCAAAGCGCAAAGGATAACAAAAGTGGTCCAGAACACCTGACCGGACATCAGAAGGTGCGAATTCAATTCCCGTCGGCGGCGTTTATTTTTACTTTTCAATTTGTAATGATATTTTAGGCGAGTAATTAATGCTTATAAAAAATTGTTATACTATTTCTTAATCAAGTAATTCCTGCTGGCTGAAATAAATAACCTTCAAATACCATTGTTGATCGCCATCAACTCTCCTCAACCACACGAAGAAAGAGAGGATTCGATAAATATATTTTTTTATGTTGGTAACTTGGGTAATTTCTTATGTATCTTTTTGAATCCTGATAAACTTCGGGTAATGGCCGCTAGCCATTAATAAATACGTCAGCTTTCCTTCCATCCGCCACATTATTATTAGGTAGACGGGTGCTGTCTTACTACCTGCATTGGAACATCAAATTAATTTACTAAATGCTCTTTGACGAACGAGAAAGCGACCCGAGGGAATTGTCCGCCGCCTTGTAACTACAACCTTGTGACTTCAGCCTAGTAACCGAGGGTTACATAATTGTGTGATAATAGTTACAAAATGACGTACAGGTACGTCAAACAGAGAAAAATATTAGGGAATGATTTTGTAAAATAATATGTTTTAAAAAAATCCGATGAAATTAAGGGTTAATGTTCACAAAATAGGGGCACACATAAATATGCACATTTTGTTTTAAAAGCACTTTGTTTTAGTAAGATAATAATGGGAAGTAAATATTTCAGTTTCGAGAAATTAAAAAAAAGAAGAAACAGAAATTGATGGATTTTTAGTAGATATTTGGAACAAAAACTCGTCTTTTCTTCGCGTCATGCTTTGACAGACTTGTTTCTAAAAATTTATTCTTACTTTATTAATGCCTTTTTAGGGCCTTTACACACGAATAGTAAAAATCATACATTAATATAGTACATATAGTACTAAACACAAGCAGCTGCTTTATTAGGAGAGTGATTGAAATATTGATGTTTATATTGTCATTAAATTGTAACCTTGTTTATATGTTTCAATTAAAAAATATATATTTATAATATATGACTAAACTGCTTTAGTAACAAACTTTTTTATTTGTTAAGTGATAAACTAAAGATGTCCGTCCGACTCGTTATAATTATTTCCCTTCGAAATAAATAAAACTAAAATTTTCCATCAGTATTATTGCAATGACTTCCATTTAGGTGCACAATGCAAGGGAAATCAGAATCATCTTCTTTGAGTGATTTGGAGTATTTCTAAAACTAACTAATATTATTTATTATGGAGCTCTGAATTTCATTTATATAGTTAAGATAGCAGGTCATGCACATTATTTTTACTAGACGTTCTAAAATCTTTAATTTTTTTATGTTTAAGGTTTTTGGTGATAAGGAGATTTATTAGTTCTTTGGAGTACTATTTCGGGTATGTGTTAGGCCTACACTTCATGGTTACAATATACATGCTAATAATAGCCTTTTTGAAAACAGTTTATTTCAACAAACTTTTAGTAACTATATTGATATCAATATATTGCATAGCGACGAATCATACGAGTGAAGATAATTACAACTTTTTTCATAATCAACTTTGAAAAAAAAACATAATTGAAAGACATTTTACAAGTATTAACATGTACATTAGAAATAATAACTTGCGGAAGAGGATGCGGTTCACTACATTCTTCAATTACTAGTGACTCTAAGGACGGGTTGTTTCGGAGAATTTGAACAATTCATCAAATTTCAACGTTCATTTTCGGGTTCTGGGAAGGACTTATTCAAATTCTGTTTTTATATCATTGTAGGCTAGTTGCTTGACAAAACTGAAATAAAAACAGAACTTGAAAAAGTCTTTCACAGAACTTGAAAATGAACGTTGAAATTTGATGAATTGTTCAGATTCTCCGAAACAACCCGTCCTAAAGGACGGGTTTTTTCGGGAGAATTTGAATAATTCTTCAATTTTCAAAGTTAATTTTTATGTTCTGTAAACGATTTTTTCAAGTTCTGTTACTATTTCAGTTCTGTCAAGCAACTAGCATTTAATGATATAATAACTGAACTTTCACAGAACCCGAAAATGAACGTTGAATTTTTAAGGATGGTTCAAATCCTCCAAAACAACCCATCCTAAGTTTAAAAAACATAATTCTACAGTGCGATTATTTGTATTTGGTATAATATATGCCTGATTCCGACCCAGGAATAATGCCATGCCTAGAACAATGCGTTCAGGCTCATTAACCCTGATAATATTGTATGTTTTAATTAAACCCAAACTAACATTTTAAGAACTTTTAATAGCGTACGTTCGTATTTTGTTTAAATAAGCGAAGAAAAAAACTAGCCTTAAAATTTTGACATCAATTACAGGGGCCGCCAAGAGAACTAACTAAAGGAATGGTTTTAAATAAACGAAATAACTATTGACATTCATTATTTGCCATTAAATAAGATATATATTATAATATTGTAAAGCAATACCTTGCAAAAGCGTATTTAAACAAAATTAATTAATTAACGCCATCTGTGAACACGTAGAATACAACGAGCGTTGCGTTTAACCTTAAGTATGTCCCTTCATACTGCAATTTTATTTAATTTAGATTTCTAATTATCGTAATAATATCGGCAAATATTGGTATCATTACCATTGCATAGAAAAAATAATTAACTCATTAAGTAAGTCATTCGTCCAAATACTTGCTTAATACAATGCATGACATAATATTGTCATTTCAACTTGGTATTTTGTCACCCAAAATACTAAAAAAATCAATTGCCAAAAATTGCTTGATCTAGCCTAATCTTACCCAACCTAATTTACGAAATATGGTATATCGCTAAATTAACAGACGATATCTTCAAAACAAAATAACACAGATTTAAAAACCAATTTCAACAAACATACTTTAGTACTTTTTTCCCAGGTTTCTATTTGCACGTCCTTTTTTCTGGGCCCCATAGTTCTGCAAAACTACCTACTTTCAAAGTTTTATATTGAATTTTTGACCTATTTTGTAAAAATTCTATTTTCACTCGCAAAAGCTCTATCGTTTTACTAGGACACAACGTAATATTTAATATATTTAATTGTCTTTTGGTATTGGGAATTTTTTTATTGCAGTGTTAGAGAAGGCCGTCAGGATATTATTTGGCACCCGTCACAATATATCCATAAAATATTTAGCGTCAAAAAATACATAACTAAATTAAGAAATGAAACGTTAATTTCTATGGCGCCATAAAACAATAATGAGCATGTCAATGGGCGGTAAGAATTGGCGGATGGGAAATTACTCATCTGCAGTTAACTATTATACGTTTTGATAACAATAGACGTATTAATCGAAGTGGGGTTGAAATATTGCGGATCGCGTGCCGCCCCCGGAGGCTCGGTAAACACCCACAAGACCGTTCTCGAACAATGAATGCAATTATTCCGACAGCACTATTCCCTCCATTGGAATTGCCGCGAGCCTGACTTATGTTGACCAAGTGGTGCAATGCTAAAAAATACACCCTTTACTATAAGAATTTATTCACCAAAAATATTTAATAAGAGCTTTTGATTGTTTTATTTGTATTTCTGAACGGTTTCACACCAGGTTTAACATTATTTAGATTTTTTGTATTTATTTTATGCAAAAATTATAAGTATTAAATTATGTATTGCCTTTTTAAAAATTGCTAAATGTTGTAATCGTCCTTTAGGTAATTTTTCGCAAAAACGACGCCGCAGATACAATTCATTAAGAACTATTATTGTCTTATTTTTGACAAATAAATCGATATATCGAATAAATTATGCTCCCTAATAATTAATGATTTTTTTTATTTTTTTTTATTTGGTACATTATTTTGTTACAATTTATGTTTTCCAGTAATGTAGGCCTCACTGGGTGGCTTGCCCGTGCTGAGGCCTTCATTTTATAATATGAAAATCTTATCTACATATTACATTTAAAGAGAAGATAGTAAATTTGAAAAGAAAATAATAAATTTAAAATTAAAAATAAAAATACATAATAATACATTTAAAATTAAAAAAATAATACAATGAAAATAATCTTGTGTGTTTGTGAGTGATGTGTGTTTATGTTGGTTTGTGTGTTACGTGTAGGTTTTATTTTTATTTTATGCTATGACATTTTGGTAATATTGTCTTTTTTGTTGTTTAATCCATTTTGTAATTTTGTGTGTGAATTTATTTTTATTTTCCTCAATTTTAATTTCAATTTTTAGACTGTTGAAAGCTTTTATAGCATGGTATTGGTAGTGTCTTTGTCCAAATGTTGAATTTACTGTTGGAGTTTTAATGTTTTCTTTGTACGCTTGTCTAACTGGTATGTTAGTGTTATTTTGTGTATGTTGAAATTTATTTTTTTTGTTAAAAATGTAGTTTAGTAGTGTTTTAACGTATAATTGGCGTATATCTAGTACGTCACAGCTGTTGAATATTTGGTCTGTATCGGTCAGTCTATGTTTTTTTAGTATTACCTTTAAGATCGTTTTCTGTGCGGTTTCTATGTAATTGATAGCCGAGTTTGTTGCTCCTCCCCAAGAAATAATTCCATATTCTATTATTGATTGGCAGAGTGCAAAATATATTGTTTTCAATTGTTTTATTTTATATATGTTTCTTATGTTAAGGAAAATGTGGATTGTTTTGAGAAGTTTATTTGTGATATGTTTGATGTGAGGTATCCATCTAAGGTTATGGTCAATTACGATTCCTAGATACTTTATTTGTTCTGTTTTTTCTAGAGGAGGGCAATCGCAGATGTTGGTGTTTAAACATTCGTGTATTTTTATGGTGTTTGTATTGTTTTTTGGCTGTCCCGTGCTATTTATACTGTATGTTGTGAATTTTGTCTTTGATATGTTAAGTGTAAGTATGTTTGAGTCTAGCCATGTTTTCACTTGCGAGATTCCCAAATTCGCTATGTTATATACATTATTCCAATCCTTAGATTTGAAAAGTAAAACTGTGTCATCAGCATAGCTAACTATTTCACCGTCTATTTTCATGCTGCAAAGTTCATTTATGTAAATAGTAAAAACTATGATACTTGATACTGCTGGCTAAAAATTATTGTGTTTCCTTGGGAACGTAACGTTTCACGACGCTCGAACTATTGTTTGAAAGATTTCTGTTTATTTATATTTTTCGTTTTTTTTACATATATATAATATCTTACACTTACTCACACAAAAAAGTACAGGGTTTTCCAATAAGAGGTGTTATTTTGATATTCAATCGTAAGAAATCAATGGTTTCGTTGCTTGTGTGGTACGTAGCGCCGTTTTGTTGAAAGTAAAAGTTGTCCAAATCAATACCATTTAATGACGGCCATAAAAAATCATTAATCATCTCTCGATAGCGATCCATTCACCGTAACTGTTGCTCCAGCCTCGTTTTCAAAAAAGTAAGGTCTAATGACTCCGCCGAACCATAAACTGTACCAAACAGTCACACGTTGAGAATAGAGAGGCTTTTCAACAATAATTCTTGGGTTTTCTGAGCCCCAGATGCGACAATTTTGCTTGTTGACGAAGCCTCAGAGGTGGAAATGGGCCTCATCACTCAAGATGATTTGCATTTGATTCACTCAAGTGAATTTTAATAATTTCAGTGCGTTGTTGAAGCGTGTATTGTTCCATTTTTTTTAATGACGTAGTTTTTACTTGTCAAATGTCAAAAAATGACAGCTTCAAATGTAACATCTACTGAAATAGCGGGCTATTCAAAATAACACCTCTTATTGGAAAATCCTGAACATACACGCACATATTATGCATTGAAATAAAAATTAAATGAATTTAAAGGAACGCGGAATAATTGTTCCCTTTTTTTCAAACAATTCGTCGGTTGGGTTGACGCAACGTGAATTTCGTCGCAGATTTCCTGGCCGTCCGACACCAACTGGACAAACACTGCGGCGTTTAGCCACTCGCCTTGAAGAGACTGGGACAACACGAGATGTTCCCAAGGCTGGCCGCCCCCGGAGCAGCCGTTCTGCTGCGAATATCGCTGCTGTTGCCCAAAATGTCGAAGATGAGCCAGGAACATCGACCAGACGACGTGCCACGCAATTGGGCATTAGCCGGCGGTCCCCACGCAGAATTTCGGTGAAAACTTTGAAGATGTTCCCTTACAAAGTGCAGACAGTGCATCATTATTAGCTGTTGACTACCAAACGAATATAACCTACGCTAGAGCCATCCTGAATCTCAACGAAGAGGTGGACGATTTTTCATCGAAAATTATCAGAGTGATGAAGCTCATTTCCATCTTAGCATGAATAAACAAAATAATCATTTCTGGGGGCACTGAAGATATCACCCACGAAGAGCCATTATACGATATTCTTTTGCACATTGGGGGCAGGTAGGAGGTTGCGTTCATTATATTTCGTTTCATTACACCCGCTAAAAGTTACTGCGTGGTGTGCTGTTTACGCTGGAGGAGTCATCGGGCCATTTTTTTTTAAGAACGCCGCGGTCTAAACGACGATTGTGGACGGCGTGCGCTACAGAGCCATGATTATCGAATTTCCTCAATTGAATGAATTGGGACTGGAGAATATGTGGTTTCAACAGGACGGTTCAATAGCGCACACTGCTCGAGCTACAACCAATATTCTAAACTAAAGGAAGTATTTCCGCATCTCTCGTTTTGGTGATTTTCACTGGCCGGCCAGATCACCCGATTTAACCTTTCCAGACTTCTTTTTATGGGGATTTTTGAAGTCGCCGGCTTACGTTAACAAGTCTCAGACTTTTGAAGCCTTTAATGAGCATATTCGCTAGGAATGCGAGAGCATTTTGCTGGAAATTCTGGCAAGAGCGATGGAAAATGCCATAAAACGGGCCCGTATGGTCATCAACTCTGGCGGTGGCCACTTGGCTAATATCATTATTTTGACTTGATGGAATAAATTCTAATGCATTAAATAAACAATTTTTTCAAGCAGTACCAAAGTTTATTATTTTTAAAAAAATACAGCAAAAGAACATCGGGCGATTACTTTTGCTCCACCTTGTATAATTTGATCGTATATTAATAATATAATGATTGCTTCTCTTGCAGAAAGTAAATACTACATATAATTAACTCTAAAGTCAGCTGCTCTAAAAGTTCAATTTATATCATGACACATAATATTTAAGACGTTTTTGGTAGGTACCTAGTACCTATCAATTTATATCATGACACATAATATTTATAACGTTTGTGGTAGGTACCTAGTACGTATCAATTTATATTATGACACATAAAATTTATAAAGTTTATAGTAGGTACCTAGTACGTATCAATTTATATTATGACACATACAATTTATAACTTTTATGGAATGTACCTAGTACTTTTCAATTTATATCATGTTACATTATAGTGGGTACTTTGTGGGAATCTGTATTTTTAAATTCCAACAAAAATTTCGTTAAAATATTTAGCGTTTCGTTTTAAAATGTTTCAGTTCTGTTAATTAAGACATTACCCCCATGTAAGGTGAGTTGTTATTAAGAAATCAAAGATCAAACTCTACGAATAACAGAGCGTGATGAAAGCATTTAAAGAATGCACGGCAGCGCGGTGATGATGTATGGAAACGAGTGGTTTTAAAATTAACAGAATGGGAACTATTGGTTCGTGGTGCAATTATTCAAGCCATTTCCCCCACTTGCTGGTTGCTCACGTTGGTTGCTCCGCGGTTGCTCATACCATCCTGGCGTTGCTCACAGCACCCCGCGGTTGCTCACAAAGCCCTGGGATTGCTCACTTGCTGTTATAATTCTTGTTTCTCCCGTCAGCCACGCAGTGCACATTGGCTCATTTAATCGAATCATAAGTTCGAGGAAACTTTTCCTCGCAACCCTCCCACCTCTAGTGAAAGGGGGTATTGTTATCTTCTTTTATATTCACCCTAAGGAATTCCAATCAAAAAAGTACTATCACTTTAATTACACACACATAAAACGAAGAAAATAAATTAAATAAGACTGCTCTTCAGACAAAAAAAAACCTGAATTTAAAGTCGTCGATGTACGTAACAATGAAGATATTTGGCTAATTACCAGAATAAATATACAATAATTTATATTAAAATATGTGATTGATTTATTCTGAAAACGTTTTTGTAAATAATACATGTTTATATAAGGATTGTAGTAATACATAGATATCTATGTTCCTATTTAAAATACCACAACTAAATAAATATGTGCATGTAGAACAACAAACATCGATTCAGAATGTTGAAGTTTTTTTTTTGTATATTCCTAATCCAACAATGAAATAACATTCCTAAATCCTGCCGAGTTTTGACTTTATACGAACCGTCTGTGACCAAATCGGATATGGAGATTGTGGGCAAGTGACACCATTCAACCTATTACTCTTAAGTTATAATCACCACGTATAATTAGGCACTTTAAACGGGTTTAAAATACGTAAAAATACTTTGGGTGTTTTAGTAATTCATTTTCATGCTGCTGTTTTGGAGATGATATAATGTTAACAATTTATTCAAACTGTTCATCGAAAATATGTTTATGAACCAATTATTATTACAAGGTTATTAATGTATAAAGGATTCCTTGTTTTAAAACTACTTAATACATTACAAGTTTTTTTAATCAAAAATGATTAATTTTTGTAATTATTACCGGAGTTTTAATAACAATTTTTATGGCGTCGTTTTCGTGAAAAATCACCTTGAGACTGCCTGTTGTAAAGTTGGTGTAACTAACAAAGCCGATAATTTAAACTGACAAAAGTTATAATGCCTATTTTATTTACCAAATTTGTTCAATAAGTTTCATCTGTACCTTCATGCCTTCGGAACCATTTATTTTCTCGATGGAATACTAAATAACGCGGAACGTTCATTACTTCGCCCGTTAAATATAACGATTAATATTATTGATGGTGTACATTTGAAAAATGGATACAATTCCTTTTGTATACAAGTTTACTTTTGGTATATTATAATGAGTTCCCATTCGGGAAAAGCTTCAAATTGTGTATTTAAATTCGCACAATAGGCAGGTATTCATTTAGTGGATGAGAAAATTTCCGGAACGCGAACGCTGCACGGAGGCGGCCATTGTTGAATCTCAATTTTGTGGTGAGAGAAAATCAAAACGCCAACAATCCTAAGCAGATCCTCTTTCGTGATCATTCCTTCATCCTGTAGATAGTCGGATAGTCAGACAACGGATCGGTTTGGTGGTTTTTATGTGATTACCATTCAAAAGTTCCAAGTTGAGTCAGTGGGGTTATACCACTATCTATAAAGGTTACCAGTAGACTATAGGACAATATTATCGTTGGATCATATGAGAATGTGACCATTTGACCTAACGATTATTTGATTACCCGACCTTTTTGACCATTCGGCCATCGGGTTATTGGACCAAATGGCTCAATAATCCAATTATTAACCACTCGACTCTTTGGCTAGTCGATTATTTAGCACCCAACTATTTGACAACCCAACCATGTGAAATACAACCTCTCGATCATTTAACTCCCTAATAATCCGACCATTAGAACGCACTAAATTTAACAATCCGGACTTTAAGTGACCAAACCATTTGACTACTCGATTATTCGACCACTCCAATCATTGTCTACCTGACTGTCCATCCATTCAACTATTTAGTTCATCCGACCAGTTAATCACCTTATCACCGCATGCAATCAAGAACCATCTGAAGCTTACGAAGCAATCGTCAAAGAAAACTAAGCCTCTTCTAAGCAATTTTATTTCCTCTCACATCATTATTAATACCAAAATATAGGTTGGAAATAGTGCTGCGCGTACCGTTGGTCGACCGACGACGTTGCGCTGACGAGCTGTACCGATGAAACCCGTACGCGGCGCGTAGCGAATCGCATGGCAGTATAGCTCTTCATTCATTCATCTACATATTACCGCAAGCGACCGACGCACGTCGCAATATTTCCAGCCTATATGATGCTAAGATTCTAGAGCCATTCGATGGCAACCTGCATTGCAAAATGCAGCAACCATCTGTCCCGGAGAACCGTTAGACCCTTTAACCCTTCACAAATGTACTCCGTAGTATTACCTTTTCCACATTCCACGTTAAATCCTTAAGACCTTATTTCGTAATGTAATCACCACACCAGAGTCACGACTTCCCGAATCCAGTGGAACTACACCACTCCCAATACTGGCAAGTGTTGCTAGGCAAAAGGAAAGAGGGAGGAGTAAGGTGAAGGAGGTGGTTGACTGGCAGGGTGGTGTTGGGCAGCGCATGCGCCCATCTGCTCCCGTGATGTCTCCATCAATCTAAATAATAATTCCCGCAAACCGCGCCGGCAATTAATTAACCCCCGAACTCAGAGCGGGTCCCCGCGGAACGATGCGGCAGCAAACTTTGGTGTCATGACTGCCGTATACCACTTAAGATGAATACACATAACTAAGAGGAGAACCAAACTGACTTTTTACTGAACAATTTCACTAGAGATTTTACTTTATAGGTTTTAGAGGTTTATTTTAGAGGTTTTACATAAATTTAAAATAAAAATTCACACACTTTTTATCATGTTTGCACTTCAGGAACCTTGAAAGTATTAACTTTTTTTTTTTTTTAAATTTTAAAAGAAAGACAAACATTCCCGGGTTACGAATAACCCAACAATGTTTGAAAATCTCCTACTACCACCACAGAAAGCCGAAAATGTTGCTTGTGTTGTGATGGAGGACTTAGCCAGCCGAGGAATCGAACACGCGACGCTCGGGTGAGACCCAAGCGCTATGCCCACTCAACCACTGACCGGTCAAAGTCAACTTGGTTAGGTACTTATTTAATATGTATTATATATAAAATTTACAAAGGTCCTGCAGACCCTAATACCAACCACAAGGGACAAAGTTCTTTAATCAAAATACATAGTTTGTTTTTCAGGAAAAACGCATTACGAAAAATATAATTATACGTTTCTTCTGAAGAAGTAACCATTGGATTTGAAACATGTCGATCCTTTTTTTGAAGACCCTTTACCTCTCCAACTGGTCTCGCCACACATCGCCTTGCGCCGCAGTGGGTGGAATATATATATATATATATATTTTTTTTTTTTTAATATTACAGACACAAACAGTACATGATTTACAGAGATGAAACAATATACAGGAATAAAATACTTAATGTTGGGTAACTTTGATATGTTTCCTTGTAATGTCTGCTAAGAAGTATGTTTATTCCTTAATTACCAGGTGACGTGTGTAGTAAATAGGTGTGTGTGTAATGTATGTGTGAGTGTTTGTGTGTGTGTGTGTCAGTTTGTATGCACATTGAACAGTTTCAATTATTGACATGATGCCACGTTTGAATTTGGGCAGTGAATCCGAAAAAATGTCAATGTTAGAGTTTAGACAAATATTATTTAGAGTATGAAGAGCTCGGTTAATTAGCGAATTAGATACTGCATTTGTTTCATAATTAATTTATTCATATTAAATCAATCCTGGACACACTGATCCCTAGATTCTTACCCACCCCTTATATTTTTTACCTTTCCAGAACTTCCATCCTTCCTTTCCTTAAAAAACACCCTCCACACAGCATCCCCAAAGATTAGATAGGTCTTGAGGGAAATTATTTTCCTCGGGGCCTCCTAGGATTCCTTCGTGGTGTGTGGGTGAATATTAAACTAGGTGAAATGTAAATTTCATATTATTTACTCGTGTATCTACTATAATGCATCATTTCATTTAAATTTAGTATCCATCAACGAAGTTTTAACTAACGATTAACTAACTAGCTAATCATCACGATGTTTCCCGTAGGGGAAGGCAAAAGGAATGGACTGCCAAAAAATTCGGTCTAGGCACACACTCTTTCTTTCATTCACATGATTACATTGTCTCAAACATACCTTTTGTTATTCTGAGTGTTAAGAGTTTGGTTCACTTGATCATGCTATGTCTTCATCGGGCGTCCCCGACTCAACATTTTTGAAATGCATGGGGCGCCGATTTCATATCTACGTCTGTAATAATTGGTATTGTGTGTAGTTGAGTTGCATAAAAAAATTCGTTCCTATCGTTCTATTTCTAAATCCAATTTCCAAAACCACAGACAAACCTCAGTGTACGCAAGTGAGTTTTTGTTGTTGACCGCATGGCAAATATTCTAATATTGGTCGAATATCACTGGACAACTTTAAAAGACAATTATTTTGTGTGCATGCTGTGACCAAAGATTAGGCATTGAGAAGCAAAAAAGGGAAAGAGGTAAGTCTGTGGCATTTTTCACCACTTTCCTTTCTAATCTTTGCATTATTAGGCAAATCAATATTATTGTTTTCAGCGCAAAATGGACAGGAAGTATTTAACCAGCGCAATTACGGCACACCAAAATTATTTTTACGTAGAATTTATTAATTTTTTAAACTGAATTTTTCAGTTTTTTCGTAATTTCTTAGGTACTTATAACTATTTGAATTTCACTTTTTGTTTTTGGTAATTTACTTTTAACGCCAAATTTGTCGATCGCATCTTTCAAAATCACAATTAACAATATCATCTCGTAACTAATTTATGCCATATTTAATAAATGGGTCCCAATGGTTAAGTTGGTTGTTCCGGTAAGACAGCAGATTCTGGGTTCGATTCTTAGTTTTGGCCGTTATCTATTTATTTTTCTGTGACTCGTACTGCTTCATGTTTCGTTTAGATTTATTTGTATTATCTTTTTCTTCAATGATATTTTTTAAATATTTGTTTGAAAGTTGTCCCCACTCTACGTACCCTCTAGAAGTGAAGCGTATATACTAGAAAAAAGGTTTGGAACAGATAATGTCAAAGATACTTGCTTGGTATTTATTCTCAAGTATCGCGGGACGTGTTGCGTGTCTTGCTATTATTGCGCATCGATTTAAAAAATTACTGTGGGGAATTAATTTTAACATATGTGGGGAATTACTCTGGCCAGAAATTCTCAAGTAACCTCCCCTCATCATAAATTCGGCAAATCATTGTGGGGAATCATACTCCGAAAATATAATCAAAAAATTTTGTGGGGATTTTTTCTTCAAAAATTCTCTTGCAACCCACAACTCCACTCCCCATGGATTCGAAAAAATATTGTTGGGAATCCAGCACTGAGTAAGCAATATGCCACATTAATTAAATCCATTCCGAAATCAGGGAAATAAAAAAATGGAAAACCATCATTTGTAAGTAGGTACAAGTGCGAAATACTTATACGGAACAGGTATTTGAAATAAGTATTTATTATCACTTGTACCAGTTGTTCCAAGAATCAAGACGAGCTAGTACGACTCCCTTCTAGTACCCGCCTATTTGCATGGTAAGGCATGTGCATAGCCAATCAGTCGTTAGGTTACTGTTAACAGATTTCGCATCTAGGGAGCCAATAGCGCAAAAAATAAAAAATGAAATTTAATAAAAGCGGTCTGTAGTGGGCTGTTAGTATTTAGTATAAATATTCAGTTAGACAAATACTTTAATGAAAGAATATCATCACTTTATATTTGGGCCAATGAACCAAAAACACACAATGTTTTCCTTAAACTTTTATGAATATCACCCTGAAACACGGTTTATACGATGCAACGATGTACCAGTTATGGAGCAAATTAAACAAGAATGCTCTAAGGAAGAAAACATTACCGTCCCTGTAAATGTGAGAGAATTCCGATACCCCTTCAGTGCCTTCTAGTTTTCGTTCACTTTAGCTACGTCTTCTGGTATTTTCAAATTCGCCCACGCTCCTAGTCGAGAAGAGTTCTTCTTTTCTACCCCCTTTGGATTGAATTACCAGCAAATTTCAGGGAGCAAAGGATCAACGGAGACGAGGAATTGAATTGCTAAATTCTTACGTTAAAATCCATCACTTTTAATAGGTGTATTCGATACCTCCTTACTTCCTTACCGCTCGAATGTATCTCGGTGGTTCGATAAGAGCTATAATTAAATTCTAAAATTAACATTTTGTTGTTAATGGGATAAGGGGTGATCGTTTTCGAATATTTACTTATTCGAGGAGAAGCTTTTACAAGAGAATTTATTACTTTCTTTGACTTTGACTCGAACCTGGACAAAAACTCTAATATTTAAACGTAGGTAACTTGCACAATTAACATAACAAATTTAAATCTGAAGTTTATATTAATTTTAGGTTTATTTTCATCAAAATGGTAGTTTTTTTTTTCATTTCTGTCATAATATACGAAATTTAGAAATATTCATGTAACTGTCAAAACATTTTACATTATTACCATCCCAAATAAAAAAGCCATTTTTGATCATAACCTTATGTAATTTTTCAATATATCCATTTTCTATTCGAACCAAGTATAAAGAGCATACTAAATATAGTCCCTGATAAGATATCTTTCTTATTACTTTATTTAAAGTAAAATAAAGTAACCATTAAGTATTTAAATACATGCTAAAGCTTCCCTCTCAGTGTCTGGAGACGAATCTCTGTCTTTTCATTTGCAGTGACGCGACGGCGAAGTGCAATCATTTGTTAGAATTACCGCGGGACCGCTGATGTAGATGGTTAATTATGCGGGCGTTCACTTTGTCTCTTTCGTAGAAATCCTTTAAACTCCCGCATTACCACACACTTACATAAAATTGTTAAATTGCTAAAATTTGGTTATCGTAATGTATTCGACTTCTGTACTATGGCCTTTTACGTTTAAGGCTTCACTGTGATATTGGAAATATGGAATAATCGTCAACAGACTGTAAATAATACAGTGTTTTGTACGAGTACAATTCCGCAGTGTTGCACGAAGAAGATACTCCTGATATGTGCTAATATCATAAGAAGAGAGAGCTGTAATTTTTCCGGTGAAAATGGTTAAAACTTCTATGCCAATAAAATATTTTAGGGGCGATGAAGTATCCCGTAGAAAATATATACTTGGAGCGCTGGCGACATAAAAAACAGTACGAGCGAAAGATGAATAACACGTTCTAGAGCAATAAAACAAAAGAAATAAATCCCAAGCGGTCATCGCGGACCGCTTTATCACCCCTCCGCATCCAAAGCTTGTCAAAAATGTCACAAGAATCAACCGCGGGGAGATTAGTTTATAAGATAACACAGACAAGAGATAAAGACACCACGAGACTTGGATGGCAGCAACCCTCAAAAACTGGAAACAACCGCACGGATTTGATTAAAATTCCTAACCGCACTCGGCGGCGGGCCACGGGAAAGTTAATTCGGTTCAAGAGTTTTATTGGCGGAATTGTTCTCGGGTCGATCATAAATCGCTACTTGTTACACTTTACGTCGCTCGACGCACTCTTTTATTCCCGCCGACAGTTCCTGCGCCCCGGGTATTCCCGGGCCGAATGAGCGCAAATTGGAATAGTTCTCTCGAAGAGATCAGATCTTTGAACTTCGCCGAACTCTCTGTGTATTTAGTGACAACTTCTATTATTGCTAAAGTCAAACAGATTGGAATAACTGTCTACAAAAAACCCATCTTAGTGGAAATCTAGTAAAACAAGCATAAGTCATTTTGTAAATACTAAGAACTATTCTCAACTGTAATTCAAATTTCTTCGGCATTTTTATATTAGCGCGGAAGTTTCAAGGTAAATTGGTTCGTTTTTAGTTTCATCATATTGAAAAACTTCGTCTTGATAAAATGAACCCTTTACTTGCATCATTATAAAAAAAACAAGTTGATAGCGTGAAAGTTTTTAAAAATATTAAGCGAGTTTACTCACTAAAACGACGTAATACATAATTCCGTCCGCCCGCTTTCCGCGCCATGTTCCCCAATATAAATCGCCACATCGTTAAATCCTTCCGAAAGTTTGTGTTTCTTGCCTCCGTAGGCAAATTCTTCCATCGGCCCTCCCTCCTCCCCGAACTCTTAGATTGATGGACTCGTTTGCAGATGTTTGTTTGGTGTGTGAAAAAACAGATGGCGCTTTGTATCGGCGGTTGTTTATCACTGCCGAAAGGGTCCGAGGAAAAACGAAGGCCGGACGTAAATTCCGTCGTGCGGAGCTAGCAAATAGTTTTGTATAGAACTTGTTTCCGTGTTAGAAATGATTGAGTGTTAATAAAGTTACTAGATCAAAGGGGGGCTCTCTTGACATATTGATGGCTTTCCTTTTAAAGTTAGAACTGTTTATGTTTAGTTTACTCGGAGACTGGGAGTATTATTCCCCAAATAGTGCACAGATGCCAAACGCGGAAACAGCTCCACACTCGTAATATACCCAGCACTTCTGTCGACTTCGTGATAAAGAAATTGCCACTGAGAATAAGCCACTATTGAGAATTTTATATTTTTTTGTTATCTCGGATTCAGGCTCCCTTGATATACATAAGCAGTTCCTATATTTTTTGCTTCTTATAATAAAAACCGATATCTGTTCCCGAAATCTGAACGATTTTTTGTGAATCGATTCTCATCAAACGTAGTCCCACGGCACGTTTCCAATATTCCTGATCCCTCAGTAGATGAAGTAATATCAGCGTGGTAATTTCTCCGGCGAAGGGTTGCCGTATAAAATGTAAATTGTACTGTGGAACACCCTTTAGACAGGTGTTGCTTGCTGCCGGGGCATGTTTCATTTCACGGAGGCGGCCGCGGGCCCAGGTGAGCACCAGGAGCAGGTTTCTCAATAGCTGTTTCAATGTTGCTTACCTATTACTGCTACTGCTAGTGCTAGTGCTAGTGCTTAGCATCTGTAATCTGGAAATAAGAACAGCGTGGTAATAGTTTTAGCTGTTCAAATATTTACATGCAAATACCTGCTTAACCTTCACGATATTATTTTGTTTTCTCGCATAAACAAATATTATTTGGTAATTTTCTG
This sequence comes from Hesperophylax consimilis, assembly GCF_061612785.1. NCBI lineage: Eukaryota > Metazoa > Arthropoda > Insecta > Trichoptera > Limnephilidae > Hesperophylax > Hesperophylax consimilis. The sequence goes on from NC_142844.1 coordinate 12,055,719, forward strand.
CGGAAAAACTTGTACGTAGCATGAAAATCCATAACCACATCTTATGGTAAACTAAATATATTTTTAATGTTTTACAAAAAAGAATTTCCTATAGATTCGGTATTATTCGAGTCTCCTGATAATCTGATGAAACATAATAACAATAATAACTTTTCACCTTATTTTTATTCCGTTCATAGTAACGATTGCATTGACACTACAATTTCTTGACTTGACTGATCAGAATAGAATCGTTTTACTGTACCCAAGATACTTCCACAAGTGAAACGATGAGTTTTTTTCCTATTCGCATTGTTGCCGCTTCTTTTGAAAAGCCGTGCATTGCTATAATAATGATTTTAATAGCGCAGTTTTTGTACAAAATAAAGTCTAGTACGCCGTAAAAAAATATTTTTTCAGGGCTTTAACCTACTCATAACTATAGACAAGCCTATATTTAAATAAGGCTAAGGACGGGTTGTTTTACAAAATTAAAACAATTCATCAAATTTTAAAGTCGATATTCAAGATCTGAGAAGATTCTATTTAAGTTCTTTTATTATTTTTTTTTACATAATTGTATTTGTTTTCCCCACTGGGATTTTCTGCGCTGTGGAATACATTTAACATTTTCAGGATTTTTAATTTCATTTTATTAAATTTTTAATTTAATATAGTCTAATCTAATGTAATATATTTATCTATCTTACACCAACCACTCAGTGTTTGGTTGCAAACATAACTGTTCAAATTATTGTCAATTATTATATAAAAATTGAGTGAAACAACCCGTCTTAAGCTTTTTTATTTTTTATTCATTCAATATTCAAAGTTCTGTTTCTTTTTGTGCTGCCAATTTCCCTGTCTTAAGAGGAAAAGCTGCGCGGCATTTTTCATACAAAACTTAAATTGAGGTTTGAGGACAAAATACCCAACCAAACGATCACAAAGTTTCAAAAAATCTATTCAACTATTTTATTCATTTGTGTTTTGTATTTTAAAATATAGGCCGTTAAAGAAATGTTTTTTCTGAAATTTGGCATCTATTTGAAACCGGTCTGTTGTATTTAAACAATGGTTAAAACTAGTGGATGAGTGTTTTTTAATAAGATAATATTTGTTCATCCGTAATTTTTCTGGTGTATTTATATCCTGCTTACAATCTTCATGATTAATACTTAATATTTATTATTGACTGATTTATATTTCCCCGCTTTATATTTATCGACTTTGGATGTTTTTAAGTATTCATTTTTTTTTTAAAGAAAGACAAACATTCCCGGGTTACGAATAACCTGACAATATTTTAAAATCTCCTACTACCACCACAGTAAGCTGAAAATATTGCTTGTGTTGTGATGGAGGACTTAGCCAGCTGAGGAATTGAACACACTACGCCTGAGTGAGTCCCAAGCGCGATGTCAACTCGGCCACTGACCGGTTGCTTCATTCATTGCTTCGATAATATAAAAATGATGTTTTGTTTTTCCATTAAGTTAATAAGCCAAGCTTACTTATTTTATACTACCAAAAAATGAGTATCCTACTCATAATTTAGCTATAATTCCCTCACCAAATACAAGAGCCTTATCTCTTCATGGTGAGGAAAGGCTATTTTTATTTTCTTTTTTTTGTGTTTTTATTTCTTGCTAGAGCAATCCCGATGAGTTACAAAACTCACTGTAGGTTACCTATTAACTCCTAATAGGTACAATTTTACATTGGTATTTTGATATCAAATTACACACACACAACAGTACACAAATAGAAAAGGGGGAGGTTATGTAGAACAAACAAGAAGAAACAAAAAAGGAAACAGACAGGGATATACACATAATCACAGAATCAATGCACGAATTTAGAAGAAGGTACTTACCCACTAATACATTTTCCTATTTATATGTTTTAATATTCTTTTAAAGCTTTATTTAAAATTTTCGGATTATGCTGGCTGTTTATATACATATCTGGAAGAGAGTAATAGAGTGTGTAGGCAATACTACTGTTTAACATATAAAACTTGCATATTATTATTAACAATCAAAAATTATTTTTAAATGACCCAATATTAAACCTATTTATTCCCTTTGTAAATTTTTCCATATTGCTTCTCTTTCCCCTATCCATTCTCATCTTTTCATTGTTGCCATTGTCTATGTCTATTATTTTTTTATGACACCATTGTCTATGTCTATTATTTCTCTATTGACACAATTGTCTATGTCTATTATTTATAATTAGTATTATTAAAACCCTGGAGAAGTGAGCATTGCTCATGAAACATGTTGGTATTTATAAACAATAAAAGTGGTAAAAACTAAGTATTTTATTAATTTCAATTAAAATGGTGCCACAAAATAAGTTTGCTGTGTTAGAAGAATTGCATATCTTGTAAAAAGTAAAAATAATAGAAAATCATGAACAAATAGTTTTTTAGGTTTATCGTATTTTTAGTTGTGTTAACAGTTAATCATATTTAATTCAAATCGTATCAACAAAATATTTCAAAGCATAATAACTAAAACACTGTCAATATTAATTGATCTTGACACCAACGCAACACCGCGTTGTTTTCAACGCCAAGTTTAGTGTCAAAATTGAAATTACTTTATTTTTAAGTTCGTACCGCTTAATCGCCAAAATGCCATTTATGCTAAAAATCCAAACGTGGCTACGCATGCTTTCGGGTGAACAAGTACAGGTGTAGCAAATGGTTTATAAAAACCGCTAATTAAAGCAGTTCATTATAGCTTCGGGGCTGACCAATACCCAGATGCCGCCGTTTACCAATCCACAATTTGCTCACGCCCTTTAACAAAACGGATTTGGGCTGAGCCGAGAGCGGATCCGCTGGAGGCTGTGGACATCAAAGCCTTAATGAAGAAAGCGATAATTTAAAGATTGCATTTTGCACCACACCATACTTAATCAACGCTGTGATAAATAATAAAATTGTATGTTGCCGCAGAAGTTGTCGAAACGCGATTAAATAATTATTTTCGCGGAAGGCTGTGGCATTTCACCCTCTTAATTCAATTACGGAATACATTAGAATTGGTGTTCGGGTTGTAGATTGTTAAGCTACTGTATGTGATAAAGTGTTTTTTTTTCACGTCCTTGGTTTTAATTTGTTTGTGTTTTTTTTTCGAAACTTTACGTATATTTGCAGAGCCGGCCAGTGCTTAGACCGACTAACGTGGCTTCTTGGGGCGCCAAGTTTTGTGGGCAAAATTTTTGTGATATTTTTTTTGATTTCTTCAGAAGCGAATAATAAATCAAATTGATCCCACATTATCTTTTTTCATTGGAATTGTATTGAGTATTAAATAGGTGAATTGAATTTATTACTAAACAAAATTATGTTATTTTCATTTTATTAATAAAATAGCGCGGACCCGTATTACATCACCGAATGTTGTAATTCGAGATCATTATTTAATATTTGCCTCGAGATCATTGCATATAAAAAACAAATATTGTTAATTTTCTTTATGATAAAATTATATTTGAAATACACAAATAATTAGAGAGACGGCCAGAATTACCGCTCGAATTAACACCATCAGTAAAATTAAAAAATCATTAATTTTTAACATTTAGATCTATCAAATAATTAAACGAAAGAAATACACATTTAAAATAAGTAGTTATTGATAAAAAAACGAACCTTTTTTATATCGCGTATCTGATATATTTCTAATTATACTTACCGGTTGTGCAAATTGAAAAGCTTAAAAGTTCATAAAACTTGAATAATTGTTCGCATTACGCAAGAATATAGTTTCAAATCACCCAGCATGCACCCATGCACCGACAACTGGAATTAGTATGTTTATAAATTTTTGTGAATCTGTAAGTAAAGAAAAATCTGTTTTGAAAAATATATTACATATTTAGGACAGATTGTTTGAGAGAATTTTAACAATTCATCAAATTTCACAAGTTATATTATTATTTCAATGATGTGAAGCAACTGACCTATCTTCATGTAATAACAGAACTTAAATAAGACTTTCAGAGAACTTGGAAATTAACTTTGAAATTTTGAATTGTTAAAATTCTCTTAACAATCCGTCCTTAGTTTTGTACTGTTCAATCAATTCAACTTTTTCTGGGTTTTAGAGTTGGAAAGAATTGATTGATCCTTAAAATAAGTCTAATCTATTCTTCTCCAGAAATTTAACATTGGGGAATGGCTGGAAAATTCAACGTTCTGGCCAGTATTTTGCCTAAAACGGGAATCCTTCCTAGTTGGACAGTCAAAAACATAAAATGTAGTAACCTTAAAATGCCAATTAACCAAACATTTCGCTAACGGGTAATTGATATAAATAGACAAAACCATACACTATCCATCTTGCGTTTTTTACGCAGGCCGGGATTAATTTAATCAAAGTGAGGGTAATTTCCATTTTATTCCGAGTTTTTTTTAATACGACACAAATGTCACACGTCATATATTCATAAATGTGGCAGCCAATGGCAGGCCGAGTTAGTGGACCACGTGATTAATGGATCTAGTAGCGAGAACAATCGAGGAAACGGAAGGGAATGTTTTTCATTATTCTACTATTTTAAACTTCAATGGGGGCTTTTGCATCGGAGACGGGTTTTTAGATCACGCAATTCCGTTAATTAATCTATTTTTTTCTGAAAAATGGATGACAACATGCAATAAGGGTGCGCATAATGGATGAAATTTCTAGTTTCCTAATTAGTTACATGATCAATTTTTATATTTAAACAAATATTTGTTAAAAATTGTATAACAAAATAAAACAAAAAACTTGTAGACATAGTTTTTCAGACACGCAACAGCATTTTGGTCATCAAAATTCTTTCCAGCAAATCTTTTGTGGTTCCGTTCATGCGGCTCTTCACGAGTAATTTTAGAAAAAAATTGCATTTTTAAGAAAGGAAATTTTACTCGGAGGATAAGATTGAGCCACGAATACTTAGAACATAGAAAATAATCGACACAATTTGTCGGACGAGAATAAGACCTATTTTTAAAACTCATAATTTTGTACCGTCCTCTTTTAACTTGGATAAATTAAATACCTTAACGAGCTTTGCAAGATGTAAGTTCTGGCATCTTTTTTCTGTATAAAAAAATCTTTGCTTCACTTATCTGAATGAGAAAAAGATTTTTTTTCTCATATTTTCATTTGTACCTTTTTCCAAGAACCTTGTTAGCCCGCAAAGAATCCATTTGTAATAATAATGTGGAAAGAGTTCTTTCGCATTGTTGGGTTGATCTTCATTTATCATGGCGAGCAATTCTTATCAAATAAATGACATATTTAGCTCACAAAACCAAGGTACTCCGTTAAGTTCTTATGTCAGGTCCTTGTTAAGAATTTGAGACGTTAAATTTATCGCTAAGTCATATTTTTTTATTGCAACTTGAGCGTATCCCCGGCCGGGCTATAAATTCCGTAACCACTTTTTACAAAGCCCCATCAATCATAATTTCATAATATTGTGGATCGCTTTCCCAACGTGCAAAAATAATCTTCTGAAATATGAAATTCACCCTCGTCCTCCATCCCCCATACTCCACCCCGCGTCGGCGCGTTGTTTTATCTTCCGGTTTCAGGTTTGAGGGTCAGCATCAGGATTTTTATAAAGGAAATAATAACACCGATAACTCAACTTCTTTGAAACTACATACCTACCTCTCCACCAGGGGCGGGCAGTCAACCAAGTCAATGATTACCAAAATATTGAAATACTAAAAAAAATAGTAATTTTTTTTACGTTTATTGAAGGGGTTCATGCAAGACAGTGCTTTGACACCCAATCGTGATTGAAGGGTCTCATGAAAGACAGTGCTCTGACACTTAATCGTGATTGAAGGGTTTCATGCAAGACAGTGCTCTGACACCCAATCGTGATTGAAGGGGTTCATGCAAGACAACGCTCTGAAACTTAATCGTGATTGAAGGGTTTCATGCAAGACAACGCTCTGACACTTAATCGTGATTGAAGGGGTTCATGCAAGACAACGCTCTGACACTTAATCGTGATTTAAAAGTGAGAAAATAATTTATATACTCAAAATACAGCTATTATTGTTCTTAATCGTGGCATGCAAATATATTTTACATTAGTAAAGGTCAAATAAAAATTGAATACATGTATATTTTTAATGTTTATATATTTATAATTACTTACAGAGATATAAAAAAATAAAAAAATTTCATATGTAGACATTAGTCCTCATTAGTTTATTACATACTCGGTAGCTCCTCAGTAATCACCGAGCCTGTGGAAATATAGCATCTCCTTCTAGAGTAAGTAACGAGACCGAAAGGAATGTAAAATTTGTTCAACACTCCCAAAGAACCGGAAAAGCGCCGGAGGCGTATTCTTTTACATAGTATCCTGAGGAGAAGGGGTTTGTTTATGAATTATTTTATTCAGAAAGACACAATAAAGCGCAGCAGGAGAGTTTTTTTCTAGGCCGGAGGGCAAACTCATAAACGCTGTAAATATAATGCTTGTTAAATTCTCCATCATTGCACAAGAAACATCTCCCCTCTCGGCGGCCCTGTTTGTAGGCATAAGTTACGGAGCACCCATAGGCCGGGGGCCCTGGCTCATGCCCCACTTGCCCATAAGGTAAAGATGGAACACCCCCCCGGCAGTCAACATTTGCCTAAATGCTCACCCTTAGATCCACCGCTGCTCACCACTAACCTAACAGCGCCCTTGAGGTGATTTTTTTTACAATAAGGCGCTATACAAATCAGCCAAAAATTAATAATGCTTTTTTTTGGGTTCATCTACTATTACAAAATAAGTTGAGTAACCATATCTTATTTCAGTAACTGTGAATTAAAATGTTTTATTTTTCAAAATGCTTTACATAAGTACTATGAATAGGTTTATTATTTGCACTTACCCACGGCGCGGCGTTTCTTTAACTTTTTTTCTAATATTTTGCTGCACAATCATTTCACCTATTTATATTTTTTACGATACAGCGTAAAAACTCTATCTGCATGTAGATATTTGAAATATAGCATCCCCAGAAGGGAATTTGTGAGGCTAGGCAAAGTATGGAAAGAAAATAATTTAAAGTTGGTTGGTATCGGGCTATTAAGATCTGATGTTTATACGTAGTTATTGACAAGCAATTAATCTCAGATAAATATCAAATTAAAAAATTTCATGGTATGTAAAAGACCTGTGAAAATACACCCTTTCTAGACTTTGAGGTGGTGATCTTTGTAAAAGTACAGACGAATAAACTCTTCTACGAATGGGTATAATTAAATAGTTTATTTCGGAATAGCCTGCCAAATGACATGAAAACAGTACTGGCGAATGACTTTTTTCCGAATAATAGAGTAATGTTTTAACTTAAAACGGCAGTTACCTTACATCAAATGGGTTCTGAATGTTGTTCATGGCGGAGGGATAACAAAAAATGTCTTCTTCCTCGGCAGACATCGGATATTTGTCAAAAATAAAAAAAAAGCGAAATTTTCCACCTTTTGTTAAAATTTTGTCATTTCGACAGGAAAAACTATTTTTTTAGCAAATAATGTTCAATACTTTTTTTAAATAACTAAATATTCTGTAATTTTAAACTAAAATGGACTCCATAATTTCTAATATCCGAGCTATATCGTCGAAAATTTTTTTTGTAATTTTTAGTAATTTAAAATAATAAATAATTTTTCCGGTTTTACTACATACGATCGGCCTTAACAATTAATTTTTGTACATATAATATCATATTTAAATTAATATTACAAGCTGGTACATATGTTATATTTTTCCATCTTATACCTTCTCCCACTTCTGTCCTACCGTTTTTCAAGTTACCACCTTAGTTGACTTTTCAGCCCACGCCAGCCGAGTGTTGTTGCGTATCTTGTTTCGTTCAAATCCAAAATCTACAAAATGTCAAATCCTGGATTTTCCGTGACTGTAATATGTTTCACACGTAAAGAGAGTTTTATTGAAGGTGAAGTTTTGTTGGTGAAAAGTCCAGTGTTTCATTGAAAATTTTGTCAAAATAACCATTATTGAAACATTAGATTTTTGTGATCAGTGCGTGCGTACAAAAACCCCAAATTGATCAATCAACTTGATAGAACACAATTTTTTACGCGGAATATAAAGAATTTCTTGAAATTCCGAAGAAAAATAAGCAAAAAATAAACACGGCGATCACTGTGGAAAAGATGCCTCTGAATGAAAAACTTGTGACGAACAGGAACTGGGGAATTTCTAAAGACACTAATTTAGTTGTACTAAATACAAGTTACCATCGGTTTTGTCAAAGGAAACAGCATAATTTTTTGTAACGCATAAATCACCTAAAAATAGACAACAGAGGGGAGGCCGTACAAATTTTACTGTCGTCGATGAGGCCGTTACACAAGTTTCTGATTTATTGAATTTTCCGAACCCCAGGTAGTAATTTCACAGCTTTAAAGTTAAAACCACCAAGTTAAAAACCGCTAAAATAGTTCAAAATATCAATATTTGAAAACTTTGGGCAACTTTGTACAGTTGTATCTCAAACACTACAAAGTTTACAGAAACTGTTCATCACAGGAAATTTAGTCTACTAAAAGCATTCAACAACTTTTGCTGTAAAATTAGTCTAAAATGAAAAAATATAGAAAATTTCGCTGTTTTCTGTATTTTTTTAAAGATCCGGAAGTCGGCCGAGGTCGAAAACATTTTTGTCATTTACAGCATATCAAAAAATCATAACTACCGCATTTTATGCAGGGTAGGATGTTTGTATTTAATGTGTTAAAAGTGTGAGCTCGTTTGTTTGTTTATATGCCATATGAATACACTAACAAAAAACCACAACTAGATGCTTGCTTTGGAAAAAACACCTCAAAGTTATAGGGGAGACTTCAGGCAAAAACACAAAATAAGCTTTATGATAAAAGCCTAACATTGCTTCAATGAATGCTTTAAATGTTAAAGACGAAAGGGTATTCGTACAACTCCCCAAAGTGAAGTGCCCATAAAAAGAATATAATCCAAATATTATATTTCATTAACCAGGACCACAAAAAATATGAATTTCCAAGGCGCTGTCATGAATACAGATGAATATTTCAGAGTTAGCGGCAGAAGATAACTCCTGATTTATTCAAAAAAGTTATTTATGTCTAACAGCACTCCTAACTTACTCCCGAATTATAACCCATTTATTTTGGTGGGATTCATTTCTCGGCGAAACTCTAACTTAGATTCATTTGCCAAATTAATTTTTAACATTCATTTTCGGAGTTTATCGCCGCCAAACTGTCATGGTAAATGGTACTCGTAAACTGTGAAAATATTATATTAATTGTCGGAATAACAACGTGATGAAATGGCTTGATATGAAAACGTTTTATTCGCTTTACAATGCTTTAAGTTTGTTGATGGAAATCTTTTAGTTGTTTCATAGCAAAAACGCTTTCTTAATTTTTTTAAAAATGACTTGAAAAATGAAAGACGGAACTAAAATTATTTTTATTGAAAACATTGAAAAAAATTCGAAATATTTGGTTTTTCTAGATCTGTTTTCATATTTTTTCTATTTATTATTACATTTCATTAGATACATGTATATAGCAAAAATTACAAGATAATAATATTGCAATAACTGTATAAGTATATTAAAAATAAGTACAAGTGTTATTAGGAATAGTAGGTCGATATTAGTTCCTAGGTAGGCGGCTTGCCCGTTCGAAGGAAACAAATCCGTTAAAATTGCTAAAAATTTATTTTGTAAAATTAAAGTTTTTTATCCAAATTGAATATTTATAAAGTTTTTACTAAATTAGCCATTAAAAGGTAACCATGTAAAAAAATATTTTTTATTATTATTTTAACTGTAAGTACAGAGCAGTCAGGTTTACATAGATGTGAATTGATATTACAGTTATATGAGTGTATACATATGTTTAAATTCTCAGAGATAACATTTTTATTGAGAGTGAAAGGTATTACAAAAGTTTTGTCAGTATTTAATGATAATAAATTTTGGTCGAACCATTTTCTTACTAGGTTTATATCTAATTCGACCTTTCTTTGAGTTTCAAACCAGGTTAAACCCTAAGCTAATAAAGTTGTGTCATCAGCATATTAGATAAGTTTAGATGTGATAGGTATTTTAAAAATATCATTGATAAATAGAAATATAATGTTAAATTCATATCTGACGGCTGTCATTCTAAGTGTAATAATAAGAACATTAAAAGATAATAATAATTTAACGATGGTGTTTACCGTGAGTAACTTAAATCGTTCACATTGTAATAATAGAGACGGCAAAAAAGCGAATAAGTTTTGGCCACAACGGCCCAGAATCAGCCATTATCTCCATTTGACTATGAGTTATTATTTTCCATCAAACCCACACTCGCACCGACGCGGCGCACAGTGGTCCCAAATCCCAATCTAGCTAGACAAAAATATTTTTTCATGGCATTTGACGCAAAAGGGTCACAATATAATAAAAAAAATACTTAAAAAAATATACATTTATTTTAGCCATTGTTACGGAATTTTTAAAACAAAATTAATTACTAATAAAATGCGTATAGTATAATGGTTCGGTTAAGTCATAACGAAGTACTTATTTAAAGTTATTAGTTAAAAATATTTTTTTAACATAATATAAGAACAAAACCAAATGACATTTTTTGTTAATGAACAACTGGCCGAGTCGCTATCATCACTCTTATTAAATGCTAATGTTCCAACAGTGGCTTTGTTAACAGACTTCTGTATTTTCTTCGCTGGAACAGAAGTTTACTATCGATTCAGAATATTTCGTTAGTATTTTGGCAGCATCCCGTTTTCCATGTGACCTCAAGCTGATTTGAGTAGCATGAGATAGTTCTTGTGGACTTCGAAAGTTCAGAAGACATTTATTTTTTTCAGCAAAATACGCAAAACTTTTTGACGAGCACAAACCATTTTTTTTCTGGTCTACCACGTAGTCCTTCATCGCGCATCACTACAGGAAGAATAAAAACTGTGTTAAGCCATTTTGCGTGTTTAAACATCAGTTTTAAAGTACTTCTTCCGACTTCAAACCATTTTCTATGAAATATTAATAGAAACGAAGCGATTTTTTCATAATGAAACTATCCTCGAGACTTTTAAAACTGTTTTTCTTCAAAAAATATTTTATATGTTCATAAACACACTGCCTTATTGCAGCACAATTCAACTTTGAGGTGCCCTTTACTTCTAGAATCCCCAAAATATCCAAACGATAGACTGTAGGTACAGGCTCTGTAAATGACAAAAGAGCAAGTTTGAGCAAACAAATTTTATAAGATATTATACATAAAAAATGGTTTTATATGAAACTAGTTTCGTTTGGTGGTACAAATTGGTACACGATTTTGAAAGTTTAATTAAACTTTGGCAAATAATTGAAAATGTTGATACTTTTTTCACGATTTTTAATTAATAATTAAAGTAATGTTGAATAGAAAAATTATAAAATAATTAAATTAATTTGAAAGAACATACTATAGACTTCAATTTTTGTCTTTGCGTAATTTCTCTCTGATTTCAAATAACAACACTAACGATCGAACAGCATGCGCACCCGAAAGCGACCGACCGCTAGGCGAACGATTGGCACATCCAAAGTGTCATGTTTACAATGTTGCCACGTATCGCGCGTATTGTTTTTAATTTTTTATCTATGTGAACATAATACTATGGATATTTTTCAATGTTATGAGAATATTTTTGCACATAAATAAAAACATCGTTAAAATCTTTTTGTCTAGCTAGTTTCCTCAAAGGGGACCATAGTGCGGCGGCCGGAAAAAAACGCTCATAGAACGGGAACGCAAAAAATCAGGACCGTAATAAAAATCAACACTTTTATCAGCGGCGTCCCACAAGTCACATTGTGTCCGGCTGTGATTACTGACCAGTCTATTCACGCAGAAAAAGTGTCACGGCAGAGGGCGGCCGTATTCTGGTCACGCTGGGCGGCAGGCCGCGCGGGCATTCACCGCGTGAGATATACAGGACAATCCGTTAAATTTAACACTTATTATATTATTTTGTAGGTTTTTCTTTGGTTTGGATTATCGTGACTTTGAGTAGACTTTTAAACGTAAATAAGATGATGAATTTATATTACTATTTTTTTTTTAATAACTACTACACAACCATATAAAAAAAGTGGGTGTGTCAAGCCTACGCAAGACAGAAGTGAAACTTCTTTTGTTAAACCGTATGAACCACAATCAATTACGTATTTCACTCGTATTACACTCACGACGCAGTATACTAACCAAGCAGCTGATGCTTGGCGTGGCGCAGTTCGCTGGTGTCTGAGAGAGAGGAAAGAAGAGAAGAGAGAGAACGTTCGTGAGCGGCTCCCCCACCTCAACAAGCGCATATGGTGAGAGAGGGACAGTGAACGGTGAGCGGTGGTGGGGGTACCCGCATTTTCGTGTCGATCCTGACTCGGTTTTACTCCGTCCATCGAAAATCCATTACGCGCCTAAAGAAGTTTCACTTCAAAAAATTCGCCACGTTCGTACATAAGCAATTCTTGACGAACGACTATAGTAGTTTTTATCGAGAAGAATACAAAAAATTAAAGATGACAAGTGTTTAGTAGAATAAGTAGATATGTTTAGAATACTGCGCAGAACTCAGTAACCATCTCACCTACCCTGGTCCCCCCATGACCCCTACGCTCTCCAAAATCTCTGTTTGGTGGGTACTATTATAAATTTAATTTCATACAAATTTGGTTCAATTGCACTCAAACTCCTATCTCGATCACCTGGATCAGGTTTTAACAAAAGGTACGTAAAAATATCGTGAATGAATCGACAGCTAATGGATTTTATTTTATTTATTTAATTTAAGCCTAAGGGACTTTTACATATAATTTAGTACATCTTTTAAATAAAATCTTTACTTGTGAAGTAATTTAACATATATGTAAAATATTTCGCATATTATTGTACCAGCTTTGCTTATCTTGACGTACGGATGTGAGGCCCGCACTTTGATGATGTTGAGAAAAATCGGATCACAATAAGATAATAACTAATCACTGCACAAACACACGGCGATCAACACTTTGTTTTTCAACAGCATGTAGGGTGAACCATATCAGGAGTAACTGATAAAGAGCTTTCAATTTGAAAATTTGAACATTTTACCTGCAATTCACTCGTTAAATTCTAACGTCGTCGTGAGAAAGTCCGAAGACGAATCGTATTTTTGCCCTATGCAACTATTCGTACAATAATGCGCAGTCTCAAATTAAATGAGTCCTGAGGAACAGAACAAAGCTAGCGTGAACCAATGGCTTTAATAAACAATAGGTTACATACATTTTAAAGAAGTGACTTAAATAATAAACCGGAAAACACGAAGTTTTTCAACTACAATACATTTATTTTTATTATTTTTTTTTTATTTTTATATTAACTCCACACAGGAGGCCCTGAAGAAAATAATTTCCCTCAGGGCCTATGTCATCTTTCGGGATGCTGTGTGGAGGGTCTTTTTGTGGAGAGGAAGGAGTGAACATGGGTCTTGAAGAGTCCCATGTTGTAGGAGGGAGGAAACACAGAGGCCGGCAGGAAAACACAGAGGCCGGCAGGTTAATAGATTTACTTAGCAATATACCTTTTCATGGTTTGACTGGGGATTAAACCATCCTTCCCAGCGACTGACTAATACGGGTGAACACCGATATCGCTGAAGCCAAATCCTAATTGGGAAGTATCGAGATTTATTTCGTACATCGATTGCCTACTGTAAATTTTTATAATATCATCCAATTTCAGAGAAAACGTGTGTTTGCGCGTGTGTATTCTTGAGTGCCATCATAAATTATAGAATGTATTGTCATCGACAACGAGTCTATCGGCCGAGTTTCAGCTCGATCGAATGTCGGAAAGGGGATTAATTTCCAGGACTCCATTTTATTCATTCATTCAAGAAAATAGATAATATCCTAATATCTTTTAAATCAACGATAATATATAAACGTATAAAATTGTTGTTAAAAATAATTTGTTCTACGTGAAAATAGTACAAATACGGCGTTCGAAGTTTACCAAGTTTATTTATTTATTAATTATTAAAATTAGAATAATACACAAATAACTTTGTTTACATCACTTTTATATTTATAACCTCTACATGTCACATGAACAATGTTCACCTCATCAGGAGCAAGTATATACTAAAGTAAAACTAAAGGCAAATAAATAATTTAGAAATTTTAGAAATTAGAAAACATGTTAAATAATATAATCAAAAAAAATTAATAACCCACTTGTTAATATTTTCCCACTAAACTGGACTTTCCCGTCTAAAAATATTGTAATTCCCAATTCTGAAAAACTCCGCCCACTCTTACCCCTCCCCACTTCTTCCACTGTTCAATTGTAATCTATATTTAATTTTTGACTTTAGTATATACTTGCTTCTGATGAGGTGAACATTGTTCATGAAACATGTAGAGATTATTATATATAATAAAGTGATGGAAACAAAGTGATTTGTGTATTATTCTAATAAATAATGACATCACAAAGTCAAAAGCTTTCAGAAGAAATTTTCTTCGACAAATTAATTATTATTATTTATTTTCTCGCCTTTGTCACTTAGAAATTCTCGCCACTCACTATAGAAAAATAACCAGGTGAGCTTTAAACTCCGCAGGAAAATTAAAAATAATATTGATGCATTAAATTGGAGCGAAAACCGTAAATTTTCTTTAAAAAACAAAATAAATTCAATTTACTTATGAAAACCTAACCTCACTTCCAGTCTAGAATATTTAAGGATTATGATTTTAAGCTGCAAATAAGAAGCATTTCGGTTAGTTTTCTGACTTCTTGATCTTAACCTAAATAAAGAAAAATCTAGTGCTTGGGATGAATAAATAAATTCTTTTTTCAAAACGAACGTTTGCCCTTGCACGTGACTTTGAAGTCAACTTTTTTAGAATAAACTCACACAGGAGGCCCTTAGGAAAATAATTTCCATCTTTTGGGATGCTGTGTGGTCTTGTTTTTAAGGACAAGAAGGAGGGGTACTTCTGAAAAGGTTAAAGGTATTAGGGTTGTATAGGAATCTAGGGAATATAACCCTCCCACCTCGGCGCAAGGTGATCGTCCAGAGACCAGTTAGAGAAGTCAAAGGGTCTACACAAACTAGCCTCTCCAGATCTGACACACCACACAGATGGTGGGCAGGCGCATCCTGAACACACCTCATCCGATAAACCCGGGCACCCCTGCTAATTCAACAAACGTCACGAACCACTTGGGGTGACCTATGGCAGATGTGTTGGTTATCTAATAAATTAATTATTTAACTTAATTATTTTTTTATGTAACCATATGAGTGTGCTATTTTGTATTGATAATTACTAATAGTCTTACAGACGGTGGTTGAGTGCTCCATTAAATTAATTTTCTTTGCCGTCTGGAGCAAGATATTAATTTCTCATACGTGCATCTCGGCCTCTGTCTTAAACCCCCGCATTCCAAATTTTTACCGATGTATGATATACCAGCTGTACTTCGCCAAGCGTTTCTGTGACTCAGTCTGTCTGTGCAGATAGCTCTGCGTGCGTTGTTTTTACGTCCAATAGATGACGCTGTTTTTCAAAAAGCATGTTTTTACCTGTCACAGGTGAAATATATATAATAGGTATATTCGAATGCAACTTTGTGTCAAAATTTCAAAGAAATTGGTGAAGAACTTTCGGAGATTTAAGATTTTGAACAAACGAACATTTATATAGATCCTTCTTTTATATAATTCCTAAAAAAACATATTTTATTTTTTTATGATAATATTTACACTTTTCTGATGCCCAAACGGCAATTGTATAACATTACCAAATTATATAACATTACCTCGATAAAAAAAGTTGAGAAAGAATATTATTAAAAAAAAGTTTTTTTCTGTTGTTTAAAATGTTATAGGTATGAAATAAATCATAGTGTATCTTTAAATGCAACTTAAACATTTTTCGAGAGATTTTTGCTCTATTTCAAACGAGTCGGGTTTTTTAAAAATTTCACCATTTTCGCATAATTTATTTAGTTTTAAATATAAATTGGTATCGTTTTTTAATATTAGCTCGCTCCCTCTAACATTTGTATTCACATATCTCCCTTTCGAAACATCTTTGAACGCTTACTACGGAGCCTTAAGGCTGTAGTGTAGTGCGCTCAGACGATAATAAAATGCTTCAGATCACTGCCTTGATGACCCACGCTGATGAGTTG
The DNA here is from genome assembly GCF_061612785.1 of Hesperophylax consimilis. NCBI lineage: Eukaryota > Metazoa > Arthropoda > Insecta > Trichoptera > Limnephilidae > Hesperophylax > Hesperophylax consimilis. The sequence goes on from NC_142844.1 coordinate 12,071,975, forward strand.
TAGTTCTTGGCCGAGAGCCAGAGGTCACAGGTTAAAAATCCAACGAAGTGGAATTGAAAGATGATTTTTAAAATTTGCCTTAATCTATTTCTTTATTATGGTACCCTGCTATGGCAGTTAACATAGACTATTTAAATATTTTCGCTCGTCTTCTTCTGAAGATTGGTTTGTTCCTGTTGTGTTCCCACAAACAGTTCTACAACTCGTCGTGGAAGAAGATTTTAAATAATAGGTTCTTTGTGTTAAATAAGGTGTTTATTAATACTTCGCGTATTACAATGGTAACTCGATAGTCGATCTAAATAGAAGCTGGCTAATTGAGATCTGGGAACAGTAAGTTTATCTGGGAGCATTCTCACAGGCCCTGGCGACTACTGGCCACTAGCTGCCATCTTAGGACTTCCAAGCAAGCTCTTTGGACTGCCCTCTATGAGTGAATCTGTGAAACTCTTAACTAACTCACTCCTCAACAGTTCATATAAGTAAAAATATAATTTGTTGAAAGAATTTGAAATGCATGGAAGATATTGTAACAACAACTTAAAACCAGAAAAAAAACAAAACATTGTTCAGATTCATGGAAGTTTCAGTCAACATTTCACTAAAAGTAAACACTGGGGGTGATAAAAATGCTACAAAATATCGTTAGAATTTAATTGTCATCTTAACTCCCACCCTACCAGTCATTTTTGCTCCCCATCCATAAAATATGAATCCACCTTATTAATATGGTTAATTTATGCGCGTCGCACACTTCCGATCCATCCTGTTTAATAGGCGGCAGTTAGCTATTACCCAGTCGACCCAGCGCCCTGTCACGCAGTGCACCGCCCGGACCCCCGCACAACCTGATCCCAGCCACACGCCCTACCACCCTACCACCCACCAGCGGGACGCTCTCCACGTGATAAACGCCTGACCAACCCTGACAACAACTCAATTGTTTTTTTTTCCATCACGAACTGTCAATCGAAGCTTTGCATATGGAAGAATTACGTTTACCTGCATGTTTCTTACAAACGGGCGGTAAAATTTAGATGAATTAGTTTTGTTTAATTCTTTGAGTTGTTTGTTTCCATACTTTAACTTTTGCAGTCATGCTTCTCGTCTAAATCATAAAGACTAAGCCGCGATTTCAAGGCGTCGTTTTTAAACAACCTTTAAATGAGTGCAGGATGATAATATTCTACCGAAAAATTGTTACATCATATTTGTGGAACGCATTCAATTGCTAATTTTGGCACACTAGGTTAGAGGATATTGGTAAATAACGAAAATTCAAAATAAAATCGTATTAGAAATTTGTATATAAATCTCATGTCTTGAATACATTACCTTCGAGCCGGAATTAATAAAGCCGGAAATATTTGTCACTAATTTTTCAAATATTTATCCCTCCCTCACCACAGCCATATTTTTATATTATAGGGTTTAAGTTTGCAAAAATTTTAATTTCTCAACAATTTTCTTAATATTAAGTTAACTTCTCAAATTAATAAATAATACTATATAAAAAAAATTGCAATCGAAGCTTATCGTTATTGAAGTTACGTTGTATTTTTTTTATTTTACTCGGAACTGAGATGTGTTGGAAAGAGTCTTGGCCTACAAAACAGACAACTGGCTCTTTTCCGTTGTATATATTTTTTCATTTTCCCATTTACTGCGGTAGAGACCGAGGCCAGAGGACTATTAATATTAAATGCAACCGTAAAAGAAGAGGAGAAAGAAAAATGAAAATGAACCTACCGCCCAGAAAAGCTACATTCGCGGCGTTGTAGTTCTGGATTTTCAGTTCCTGAGAATTATGTACGTACCTTTTAAGCAAGCTTTATGTAATACCTATAAGGCTAAAGAAATAAATTCAGGTAGATGAACTACCAACAATATTTCTTATGTAAAAGAACAAATTAATTATTTTAATTTAATGAAATTACTTGATTTAACCGACTTATCTTGCCGAAGAACAATGAGCGATTGTGTATTTTTTACCGAGAGACTTCCAGAGTTGTTCTTTGTTTATTCTTCAAAAACAAATAATTTCACTTATTCACCAATTCAAGGGCTTCATCCACTTGCAAATAAATGTAGTTCCGTTGATATTTCCATTTAATCATAATTTTCTTACATTTTGTTTCATTAAATCATGATAATCTCTGATTTTCTTTTTATACTTAATTTTACAATACACGTTACTTTTATTTTAATATTGCATTTTGTTATTTATTTAAGGCATTCAGGTATCAATACTTTTGATCCTTTTTTTACTAGGTAGGTACTTTACCTACTATTATGATTTTGATTAATTTTGTTCCCTTATATTTTATATGCTATAGTTTGCTATAATACCAATATAGATAAATTGAATTGTACATCCAATTTTTGTTGTTGGGAATTAAACTATTATTATTACAAAGTTAATTTTAATGCAATCGTGTAATTTACTAATACTTATTTTATTTAAAAGGGCGTCAATAAACGAATAGATAATATGTTTTATTATATTAGATTACACTTTAATTACAATTACACTGTAAAACCGATTAAATCTTTTATTTTTTCAAACTCAATTATATTTTCCAACCTCATTTTTATCGCACCTACAAGAAAATTCTCATAACGATGCAATATTGCGCAAACACTTTAATGTAACTTCCGTATGGTATTAAGTTATTATGTTGGTAATAACGATTAAGTGCAGGATAAGGTGTGCGCTACTAAGTCAATGCTACTCTTTATATTAGTGGCGTTTATTCTAGTTACAATTTTTGTCGACTATTAAAAATTATTTTTTTTAAATTTCATTACATAAAGTTACAAAACTTTTAACCTTTACCTCAAGAATTCTGTTCGAATTTGCTCCGAGTTTCAAACCAATTATAATTTATATAAAGTAACTGATTTAGAATACAGATGGCGCTAGTTTACACCTTCTTTAAAGACAGCCAAATTATGTTATTTAAGTCCCAATTTTGATTAGGGAACTCACTTCTCTTCGATAGTTTCTAGCTAAAGGAACCCAAAGTGACAATATATATTTCGCTCTCCGTTGGTGGAGTGATTTCCACAGAGTGTCGGTAGCAATATAAGCTTTGGAAAAAGACAACAATAAATTCGGTGTAATTTCAACAACCACAAAGTGTTTTATTTAAAGAGGAATCTACCCTTTTGTTCCTAAACCTGATTTAAACAAATTCAATATCACTGCACCCAACATAATCACTAAATGTATTTTTATGGGAACAAACCATTTCACCTTGTTGTGAACAGTTCTAGTGAAATTCGAACACATTCGAACCGAAATCATGCGTCGAACCCTCCGGACTACGGACCAATTCGATAGATTGATATAAATACTGTTAATAAATAACATCATCGTCGTCATCAATCACAAGTTGTAATTCCCGCAATAATACAATATCAGGGGTAAAAACACCATCCGTAACACCAAATAATGACAGGACATCGATCATCACGTTGCACTACGCGCGCATGGACTGGCATGGACTCTGAAATACATCATTGAGTGTTGCCATTATTACCTACATAACATAATAGGCCACTTGCATCATATTTTTTAATTTTTTTTTCCGGTTAAGGAAAATATTCTAAGACATTCTGTATTATTATTATTTTTTTAATCGTATTTTTGAAACCCTGGGGATTTTTTGAAAATTTCAATCCGAAAAATCAGACCTTTTTTTATAAACCGGAAAGACGGGACATAATTTTATAGGTGAGAAAAAACAATGATTACATAGCCGAAAATCATTTTTAAAAAAAATAACGTTTTCCACACGAATGACACAGCAGAATAACGAGGCATACCAAAAATATTACATCTCATAAATATTTTTTTCCTTGATCCATCTTATTGATCATAAATCATTATAATGTACAACGTCTATATTAATAAATCCAATGTAATATACTTGTACTTGTAAATTATAATAATAATAAGAATATTATAAAATTTGATTTTGATAAAATCAGCACCATAACCATTATAGCTCTAAAACACGTACCGACATCTAAATTGTACGGGGTTCTCTTCCCATCTGTCAAAAATTCAAACCAAATGAAAAGTTCGCAGAGAACAAACAATAAATCTAGTGAACGAATTAAAAAATTCGCCTGAAATCAAAGTGATGCCATATAAAAAAATTAAATCAGTGTGGAATTTTACAAAATTAATAGGAACATTTTCAGTAGACGGGACATTTTCATGTAGTGACGACACGAGCCCAAATAATGGATTTATTTATTTAAAAATAAAAATAAATGTACATTTCTACAAAATTTTACTAACATTTTCGTAATCTTAGTAAAAAGATCTATCCACACGATTTTTTCCAAGTCGTTATGAAATCCATGCAAGTGGCCTATTATGTCGACTTATATTTCTCCTACATGAATTTCGATGAATGTAAAGGATTTTTTCACATGGAAACTATTCTCATCATCAAATTTTGTCTGTGTATTGAGTTAGTTAAAATTTAAAAAAACTAATACGTACACGATTAAATTTCGTTATTTATAAAATTATGTATTTGCAGTGAGCTTTACAATATTTTTTTTTAAAGTACATAATTAATACATTTTTAGTGCTTTATAAATCTAGTTTCATAATCATTTATTTATTTATCAACGCCCTACTGAGCTTTAACGAAGATCACAAAATAATTTAAAACAACAGTATGACATTAAAAAAAAGAAAATAAAGCATAAAATACAATTAACATGTTAAGTTATTATTACCACACTTACTTAAAAAATACAATAAACATGTTAAGTTATTATTATCACACTTGCTTAAAGAATAAAATAAACATGTTAAGTTTTTACTGTCATATTTACTAAAAAAATACAATTACATGTTAAGTTATTATTATCACACTTACTTAAAAAATAAAATAAACATGTTAAGTTATTATTGTCACATTTACTAAAAAAATACAATAACATGTTAAGTTATTATTATCACACTTACTTAAAAAAACTCTTGAAATTTATGTAGATGTAATAATACATTTTTTTTAAATTATGAAAGATTTTGTGAATAATTAATTAAGCATATTATTCCTAAATTATGATTACCTACTCATAATTAACATGATCTAAAAAGTGCTTAACTAATTTGGATTTGTATATATCTAGATTTAGAATGAAAATATCAGCGACATTCATAAACTCATTGCCCGGCTTATATACCCTTTCCATAACAGAATTGAATACGAAGTTATGGTTGTGAATTAAAATATTAATAAAATGTGTTTGGGAGGTTCATGTAGTGACGAAAAACTTATAATGTCAGGGCAGTCAAACATTGAATTCGTAATTTTATACAATAAAAGCAGATCAAATATTTTTCACCTTTGTGATAATTTTACATAAATTGAGTTTACTTAGTAAATTTTCATAATTGATTTCATGATTATATTTTTTATTAAGAACTAAAATCATCATCGTTTAAGCATTGAGGAATTGGTTATTCATAATATTATGTATGAAAATTAACACACTATACAACAGATGTTTCATTGGAATTCAATTTAGTTCATCTCTCATTTGATTAATTTTGCCTATTTGCCTTTTCCAGTAATTTCAATAAAAAATTTATCGTTAATGACCAAAAATTTTGTATTTGTTTTAGATAGGGATTAAAAAGAAAATTGCTTCATTATCAAGATAAAGAGAGGGTCCTTAAAGAAGATATCTTAAAATGTTTTCTGTAATAGTCTGAGGTCTAAAACCGCCCTGAAAATTTTACAAACAGGCTTCTAGGAAACCGAAAATGCAACAAATAAATTCTCTTCTACCCATTTAATGTGTAAATGCCTTTTCCCATGCATATCTCATAGGCAATCTCTTTAAAGTCGCAACTAAAGAATGTAAACATTGATTAAATAATTAACTAGGTACGAACTATTTGTACCGTACAATTACATACCTATCCAATTGTTTTCCTCGCTATTAGTAAAGTAAAGTAATATTTGCATGCAGCCATATAAAGCATGAATTTACGTTGAACGTCGCACAATGGCGGCGGCATTTCCGTCCCGCGTGGTTGGACTTAATGATTTTACCATTTCTTTTTAACGTGTCTGGCTGCATGCTGTACGGGGGTAGCAAATATTGGGTTGCGAATTTCATTTTGAAAGCGTATGAAAATTGGACAAATTTAAATAATCTCGGGTTACGTATAACCCGACAATTTACATTTTAATTCGTTCTTTTGGTGTCACATTCCGTAAGCCGTTTTGATTCTTTAGCCTTTATAAGTCTATTGTCAGGAATGAACACAGTTGAATGTGAAGGTCTATTGCGGTATTTTGTCATCATTTTGTTTCACCGTTTTAATATTTTACCTATGGCTATGTACTCGTATAACATGAACATGGATAAACAATTAATAGTTTTACTTTTACCTTAAAAGTACCTATATTTATACATTTTTACATTTTTTACATTTTAACATTTTTACATTTTTTACATTTTAACATTTTTATTTTTATATCTTATTTTTTCTAAGTTTAATAACTATTATATTATTTAAGTTATATTTTTTAGTTTGTAATTAAATTTCTTATTTTCTTAATTATATAGTGTTATCCAATTTATTATCTAGTTTTATAGCTATTTGTTAATTTTTAGCTACATCAACTAGTGAAATTTTACAACCTATAAACCATAATGACTCACAACACTCCCCAACTCAAACACGAGAAATAATTTCTCAATTGAGTTGGGCATTTTTTGATGAAAATTTCTAATTTTTTCGCCATCAGCCTCAAAATATCTACATTTGTAATGTGTTTGTATATTTAATAATAAAAAAATAAGTAAAGCTAAAAAAAACATTGAAGAGTGGGTTTTAGGTTCTATACCTAGAGGTCGCGGAAAAACTCAGCATCAGTGAATAAATGCATTTTTTTTTAATGTGTTTTCATGTCATGTACAGATTTATTTTAACTATTAAATAAAGGTAAAATATGGTTTGATAAATGACAGTATTTCATAGAACTTTGGTCAAACAGTCATATTTTGCCAATTTAAATGAAAATCTACTTTCCACCAACAAAATATATGGACATGATTATTCTGGAAAGAGGAAAGGATTTTTTTTAAATGCAAATTTATAAACCAGGTCGATTGAGGTAACTTTTACTTTGAGACAATCTTTTACAAGATGAAATTATCTATATTTTGTGAGATAAGACATTATTTTTTACATGTAAAAAAACAGATTAATTCAATGAAAACAAAATGTTTTAAAATTATTATTTGTAAATATTTATTATATATATATATTAATATTATTTAGGAAAAATAGTACCAAATTAAGTAAAATAAATTACAAAATGTAACATACTTGAAAAATTGCTCATACATTCTTCTTGGCAATCGAAATAAATATCTGAGTCCTCCCACAATATAGTGAGGGAATACCCCCCTAGGGGTTAAACCTTTTTTTAACTAATAATCCCTTTGTACCGGACAGCAGATGGATGTAGCTAATAATTAATTAATAATTAAGAAAATGAATATTCTGATATCACATTTTACGATGAAGAATCCTTTGAGGCTTATCTCGCACGATGAGTCATCTTGCTAAGAATTTAAAGCACTGCACACGTGTCATATCGCCAGTTCAAGGATGAATTACTCGCACGACAAACCGTGGGACTTCAGTATATGTTTATATTTAAGAATAATTACTCCACATTAACACGTGTAGAAATTAAGAATTCGAACCCAATAAATACGCAAACAACTGGCTCAACCAGTCAGTTGTTCGACGACTTTCGCAAGTTGTGTTTCTATTCAAATCCTTACCCAAGGTACCCCCAGAGGAAACCGGCATTTACAGTCAATGTCACTGGCGTAGGTGTCCAGGACACCCTTTTTAACTATATTTAGTGACTAGATGTAAAGAGAGAGGTACTTCCCAACCACCTAACCATCACCATCTCCTTCCATTTCCCTACAGCTTCACAACGTCAGCTATCATCCGTAGTTGATAATAGGACTCCCCAATACTACTGGATTACTTTGCTTGAAAATATGTAGAGTTCATTTTTTGCCACCACATTAGAATAAAATACCTTCCCGCATTATCATAATAGTTTTTGGTATAGGTCAAATATGTAGTAAGCGTTCAAAATAAGAAGAAGATTTCTGTGGATGGTTTGAAAGAGAAAAATATATAACTAAACAAACAAAAAATTGTTGTGTATGATTTGGGGTAAATAAAACATGACTTATTTAAAATGGAGTAAAAATCTCTCCAAATTTTTTTAAGTGGCATTTAAAAAAATTAATTTCGCATAACAGAATCAGATTTGTTTTATTATAATTTTTGGAACATATTTTGTGATTTTTTCTGATGCATTAGAGAATTTAATCAAAAATAAGGTATATTTTTAAGAGCTAAACTTGTAAGTGTTCAAGGAAAATTTCGGTATAAAATTGGAATAATTTACTTAAGATATGCGCGCGCTTCATGGGTCATCTGGCACGCCCATTTTACCCGGATTTAAATGAGTATTTTTCATTTATTAAGAATCTCAACATTTTATTGGTAATCCGGTTGACAACCTGTTCCGATGTCGGAACACATTCATTTGCCTTAATAACATATCATGACGAAATTTAAAAATATTAGATTTTATTAGATTTAGAACACATATTCCAACATCATGTTAATATATTCGTAAATATAAAAAAAATATCAGGAAACCTGTTAATTCATCTATCAAGGCGTGCAATCTTAGTTTTAACCGGATTACCAATAATTTTAAGAGATTTTTAATAAATTAGAAATTTTCATTTTTCTTCGTATATAACGAAATTCATGTTATCTTGTAACGAGATGCACCAAAACCTCCTCGATTACAAGGCCGGGACACTAAATCAAATCAGCCTCCCAACTTGTATGAGAACCCCCAAATCATTTTTTTTATTAATTGAAATAAGAATAATTTAAAAAATAAATAAAACGAAACTTTTTCTAAAATCCCATAAATGTTAGGAGGTTTGAATGAGCGTCCCGGCCTTGTGATGTAGGAGGTTTTGGATTCACGCCCCTGATGTTCGATATTCAAACCTATCCTCGTACTGTGTGACAGCAACACACTTTGATAATGTATAAAAAATGCAAAAGTGTTAACTACATGTATTATTCTTTGTACTACTTGAGTAAAGAGCCATTTTTTTTCTTTATTTAATCTTGTTACGCTGTTAATGTTCATTTATGACAATTTTATATTTTATGACTTTCTCATGGTGGTTATAAAATAAACATAAACTTATCTGACAGTATAAATTTAAAAAATAAATTTATATCAATTTAATAGCCAGTTCAGTATTCCTGACTTAATTTCTTTCTTTAGTCTGCTACTGCAGCTGCGTTGGGGTTTGTTTTGTATTCCAGTACAATTTAGTTCTACTACTGAGCAGAAGAAGTTGTACCAATATCGCTGCAGTATTTTGGTTACAGCATTAATTAAATAATGAACTCACTTAGTAGGTGCTTATGTTCAATTCAGTTGAAACATAAATTTATAATAAAAACTTCTTCAATAATTACAAAATTAGTTTGTGGCGTCATTTCAAATATAATTGAAGTTCTTTGTATTGTTTTATTTTATAAAACTTTTTTGTACATAATCATAATAATTATTCTATGATTATTTATTACAATAAAAACTCATTAATTATCTTATCTAACCACTTATAATTATATTATTATGTTATAATCTTCAGCATACTTTTTTATTCTGATAAGAAAGTGGTATAAACATAATTATTTTTAAAAGCAATAATTATTAGCCTGAAACACTCATCCACATTGAAAAATCTCCTGATAAAAGATAACATTACGCCAACGGGACTTGAACCCGTGTCCTTTCGATTTCCGGTCGACAGCTCTGACCACTGAGCTATGGCGGCTTATCTCTTATCCGCGAAAAAATTCAATATATACTAGTGTTTCATTCAACAATTACTGCTTATTACTGCTTATTATGCAATCGAAAGGATACGGGTTCAAGTCCCGTTGGCGTCGTGTATCTTTTATCAGGAGATTTTTCAATGTGGATGAGTGTTTCAGGCTAATAATTATTGCTTATAAAAATAATTGTTACCCTTTTTGCTATGCATAAAAAATCTTGTCTTAAACATTAGTTAAAAATAATAATTGGTATGAACATAGTTTTTTTTTCATTTTATATACTAAAAGTAAATGAAATTAATGTTAAATTTTGGACTAACGTAATAATATTAACACTTTGTGGTGTGGTTTTTGTTGTTGTTGTTTTAAACAATTATTTGCCTTACTTTTAAGTATTACATATCTAGGGTGATCTGATTTCTATAAATTTCTTATGTATATTGAACTTTTTCTGAATTTGCCTAGTGACGAAGGGAGCTATTATTTTTTTTTCACTAACCCCACAAAGGAGGCCCTGAGTGGAGATTAATTTCTCATCTTTTAGGATACTGTGTGGAGGGTCTTTTTAAGAAAAGGAAGGCAAAAGGTTTGAGGGTTGAGTATGAATATAGGGATCAGTATGTCCAGGAGTGACGGACATAATATATCCTTCCCACTGCAGCGCCAGGTAACGGGTCAAGAGACCAGTTGGAGTGGTCAAAGTTTATTTTTTTATTTCAAAATATGGAATGTATTGCATGGCACTACCCCTGCATACATTCTGGAATAAACTATTATCATTAAAGGGTATCCCCAAACCAGCTTCTCTTAGGCTCGTCCTGAACACACCTCACCCCATAAACTCGGACACCCCTGCTAAATCACCAAACGTTGCAAACCACTGTAAGTGGCCTATGGCAAAGGTGTTGGTTATGTAGTTCCCCTGGTGCGGCAGTACCTAAACCCTCCTAAATTCCAAATTATTAATACTTTCCTACTGATATGCAAACTACTATTATACGATCAAAGAGAAAACGGCTTTTCCGTTTCTCCTGAAATCGTTTTCGATTCGTATTCGCTAAAGGTATAAATTATCTTTGGTGTTCACTAAAGAAGTGCTTATAATTCAGTTGAAAATTAAACATTTCATTTTCCCAATGATCATATTACACACTTAACCGAAGTTGTAATTTATTTTGCAAATAAAATTATATAATCATCATTATGTTTCCTAATGCCCGCCCATGTCTGGTGAATTGTGAATATAAAATATCAACAGGTATAGAACATTATAAACGTGTATTTATCACCATATGGATATATAACATATTCAATTAGTTTTAATGTTTGAAGGTAGCTCTTCACTATGTTATGTTCTGTAAAAAGGTGAGTCAATTTGCCATCCACTGTACAGTAGAAGGCATTTTTGCAATTCGGTTGAACTGGAAAAGCGGGGAAAACAGTTCAGCTATAGCTCCTGAGGGGGCTATCTAATATCGATCTTCACATCTCTCGTGATTCTATTTTATGCATCACTTTATTTAAACAAGTTATTTTAAATGAAAAAGTTTATTGATATATCCATTCCAATCAGTGGTTTGCATAGCATTTAGGTCCCATCCAGGCGTCGGGTGTTCAAATCCTTGGCTGGCTAAGTTTTCCATCACAACACAAGCAACATTTTCCGCTTACAATGGTGGTAGTAGTAGATTTTGAAATATTATCAGGTTATTCGTAATCAGGAGATATTTGTCCTTCTTTTGATTATTTTTTTTTTAATTTATTAAAAATTTTTGATGATATAAGCTGTAGGAACATTTTAATTATTTAACACCTTTTACTATGTACCGCAATATCATTATATATATATATATATATATATATAAGTACTACTCTTGGAATTAGCCAACGGCATATTTGAGGACAAAGTTAAGCAAACTAACAATTTAATTAATCTAAATTTCTGACGAATAATTCAAAAATTAATTTTCGTTGTAAACCGATTTCCGGGGCTTCTAGTTCCGTGAGACATGAAATTAATAAAAGTTAAATTATTGTTAGAAAAGAAGTTTGGTTAAGATTTTTTTTGGTCTTTTATTGTTTTTCTCGAAATGAAGACCTAATTAAATTGCTTAGTTTCTTGTAAAACCCGTGGATCTCAATGAATGGAGTTAGCTCACGCATCCCTAAAAATATAATCACGCTGTACAGGCGACGGTCCTTAAAAATTCATTCCCCATGATTCGGGCGCTATCTGTTGTACGTGATTCGCTTCCAAGCTTTTATTCTGCAAATTTCCTCCGGAGTGGCAGAAAAAACACCCTTCACAATCCGAAGGGGGAAGAAGACAACTGATAAAGGGAAATAGAGAGTTTCGCAAGTATTCGCTGATTGTTATTCAAACCGCGGTCTTGAGACAGTGTCACCCTCACACACCCACGGAACTTTGCTTGGCAAAATGAAATTAATCTCACGAGTAATTGGTTCCTCTGTAGCACTATTATTCTGCTCGACGATCACGCGAAACTTGAAACTTCTCTTCTGATTCCCCCGTACTTTTATATTCAGGATTCCAGAAGCCGGAATTATCATAACGCTCAAGTGATACCCTTGGTAATGTACAAAGGGCCTTATTATCTTGCGGATTAGTTTAAGTTCTAACTCCATCACAGCAATCTATTTTTTCATTCTAAATTTTACTAAAATACTTGTCTGAAGACAGAACCCTCGTTTTTAAATAAATTAAAACATAACGTACGTTTAAAAACAACGTAAAATTAAAATATTTAATTTAGCGCTTGAAATAAAGATAAAACATTATGAAATAGTGATTCAGATACTGTAGATTTGAATTATGGCAGTCTAAACAATAGCTGACAATATTTCCAGCAACGTTTGAACTGTCTTTTAAATAGCACATACATTGACAAAATTAATAAAACCATTTCAAAAGTTTAATTTAAATTATAGCTCATCTACTTTTCTTATCATAAACAATAGTTATTAGCCTGAAACATACATATAAATTTAAAAAATAAATGCCTCCGACAGTAATCAAACCCGAAGCATTTTGATTTCCGGTCGAGATCAGAAGGACCAGCAATCAAAAGGCTGTGGGTTCGATTCCTGGCGGCTGCATTTATTTACTGTCCCAATTTTTATCAATTTATTTGAGTGTTTTGGCTAAGAATTACCATTTATAATAATTTCTTTTCCTTTGTGCTATGCATAAAAACCTTGTTTTCTATTCTATGTATGTCTCAAAAAATGGTAAAGTTCTTTGAAGTTTATTGCTCGGTGAAATATGTAAAGTGATTATTTTTTCTAAATTTCAAAGGAAACAGTCTATGAAAAGAAAGGATTCACTCAAAGATAGTTTAGTTGCCAGAATTTAGATTAGCCTCAGTAGTTCACAGAACTTTTAATGGCTATCTTAAAAATAATTATAATTCTGTGGGTTCCGAGGCAATGCCGTGATAGAAGCCGAGTGAAGGTCCCGCAGTGTCATCAGGGTACTATAAAACGTAAACTTTAAATTTAAATGAAGTTCGAATGAACGACTCACTGAGCACCACTTGCTGGGCTACTTCATATTCAAGACAGTTTTTCGCTGATGACTAACCCTTTGCTCTCAGATGATAATAAAATCTACCTCGCTTTGTCACGGCCGGGACCGGGATAAGCGACTCGGGCTGGATGCGAAAGTGTTTTTAATTTTATTTAAAAGGGTTTTATATAATAATTGTCAATTCTAATAAACGCTTTCTTGGGGTCCACTTTACGTATTTATCAATGTTTCTTTGAGATTTTATAAGGCAATCATCATTACAACCCCCAGGCCCACAATTTCTTTATAAATTGCTAATCGTGATGAGAGTAAAGGGACGGGGAAAAATGAGTATTTGCTGATTTATTCAAAAACCTCTTCAAATTATTTGTAATCTGGTTAAAAACGGGACTGCAGGATTTTTCCTTAATAAATAATAAATTATAATGGAACACATGTTTGTACTCCTACGTTTTTCTTTATAATATACAGTGACAAAATGTCAAGATAAAGCCTTACATAATTATTCTTAATTGATTAATTTTATTTATTTTGTGTTTTCTTGATCTCTCAATGTTCATTACATTCATGTTACTATTGTTTATCTTTGGATTTTCTTGTATTTCTTAAGAATTGTTTAATTCTCATAATAACTGTTTATTTTTATGAACTTTCAGACCTAATTGTATTTCAAAAAAATATATATTATATTCACACATCTATTATGCAATCAATAATAATACAATGAAATCTTTATGGGGTGTGTGGGATTGAACTATCCTGGAATAAAAAACGTTATTATTTATGAACACGTATTCCGACATCGTGACAAAACATTGGTGTTTTACTAAAAGTTTATCGGGAAACCTACCCATTCATTCGTTAATTACCTGCAATCCCGTTTTTAACAGGATCACAAATAATTTGAAAAGATTATTTATAAATTAACAAAAATAAAATATAATTAACTTCTCTTATATAAAAATCTGATTTGGGTCTACCGAGAAATTAGTACACAATTCTGATTTTCATATTTCAGATTTTTTTTAATTTGATAAGTTGAAGGCCACATTAAAATTCTTTCACTGCTAACTCTGCATAACTTTTTTGGAAAAATATTTAAGTTAGTAACAATTGAAATTGAAATTGAAAATTGCTGAATTGGGCTTAAATCTGTTGTTTTACTTGGATAAAGTATTAGCAATAACTGATAAAGCACTTAAATTAATATTGTGAAAGTATATTTCCCATTGCATACCAAAAAACTGTGCTATTTTCTTAATTAATTATTCTCTTTTCTCGACTGTACAAAGTTTATATCTAGGTAAAGGGATTTAGGTGTTGATTGATAGGACAAAACTACGATTTTTCATAGAAATACGAAAACAATGCAATAAACTCGAAGAACGCTGAATTCCTCAAGCAAATGATGGATGAGTTCGATTAGTAAGTAAGCATGTATACAAGATAGTATAAAAGGCTGGCAACGTTGTTAAAAAAATGATAATTTAAATTCTATAGTTTATGGAGTTTATTTTTGGTTAACTATAGAAATGAGTTTATAATGAAGTTCTTAAACCAAATTTTTACGAGTTCAAGAAGAAATCAAAACAACAGTGAAATTAAAATTTTCTGACTTATGTTAAAGGTTTTTTCTTTCATGAATTGATTGCCTTTTAATTCTGACAATGTCTTAGCATCATATTTTTTAATATTTTTAGAGTACGTAGCTCAAAACTATAAATTTATTACTAGGAAGGGAAACCAGCACGCTTATCAGGACAATATTATCTGTAGAAAAAAAATTTGCATGAGAAAAAACCTTGTTGACGATGTTATTAAATCCGTTTAACAGAAAATTATTTCGTTTCAACCTTACTTATCAATCATTTAAATTTGTTTTTAAATTTGTTTGTTACGATTAGCGAATACGTCCTAAATATTTGTGAGACCTTTTAGATACGTTACTTGTATCATGTTATGTGAAATATATCTTATTTGTAAAAGAATTGCAAATTGAGTAAAATACGCATAAATTTTCAAAGTTATTCGTAAAAATCTGCTAAAACCCCAGAAGAATAACTGTCACATCCGAGAACTGCTGATGAAACAATAAGTACCAACACGAAGAGAAAAATACACTGTCTAAATCTACCAATTCTGCTTTGTGAAAATTCGCCTAAATTTGCTACTAGACACGTGTCCCATTATTGCTGGAATCCCAGGGGTCTGGCACACAAAGGGTGAACTCTCATTTTCCGAAAATTTATAGCAAAACACACTTTTTGTAAACATTTTCATTTAACGGAACGTAAGATTACCTTGATACTTGAAAAATGAAAAGGGAGCTATCTGCTTATCACACACCTGTTACAGGGGCTAAATGTGTCCCATTTATACGGGGACCATTCAAATGTCGGCGTACATAAGCATGTGTGATGGAAGGGTGCAAAATTGAAATTCTTCCGTTACTTACCGGGGACAAGAGGGACCTTTACAAAGACCTCCGTTGTTAGCCTACAAACTAGCTACTCCTCGCGAAGATTCTGAATGAAACGAATCTAATATTGAATGTGTATTTAAATATTTCCATCGAAAAACTCCGAATTCAATCTAGTAAAAATTTTACTCCCCCAACTGAACAGGCTTTTCATACTTACGTACATGAAGAAGAAATCTGATTGAATGGAGCAGGAAAAACTCCACAAAGGTAAACGGTGAAAATAACACCTCCGATGGGGAATTTCAGATCAATATCAGCTCAACTATTTTAATAATCTTTAAATATTTATTAATATATGTAATTAAAACTAAACTACGCCCAGCTTTATATGGAACGCTATCTGTTTGGTCGAAGTTTAAAATAAAACAATGTTTAAGTACCATGCTTAATTACTTTATTTCGATAACAGAATCGAATAATCATTTTAAATCCCTTAATAATGAGCATAATTGGCTGAATGAACAATTTTAAGAAAAACAATAAGTCCTTTTTTACAAAATTGAAAGATATGTTTTTCCAACTAGGAAGTACAAAAACTTTTAGGATTGGTTGTTTCACAGAATTTAAACAATTCGTCTGTAGTTATAAAAAATCCGTATATTTACGTTTACAATTTGTACGCAAGTATAATTATTTTCAACAACAAATATAATTATTTTCGCGATTCTCACTGTTCACAGTGGTCGTGCATAGTCTTTGAAAAACCAAATAATTTAATTCGCTTATCAGTATTCATTTATAATTAAGATTTACGTACATATTACGGGATGCAGAAGCACGACGCGGCGCACTATGGTCCCCTTAGAGGAAACTAGCTAGACAAAAAGATTTCAACAATGTTTTTATTTTTGTACAAAAATATTCTCAAAACATTGAAAAATGTCCATAGTATTTTTTTCACATCGATAAAAAATGTAAAACAATACGTGCGATACGTGGCAACGTTGTAAACACGACACTTTGGATGTGCCAATCGTTCGCCCAGCGGTCAATCGCTTTCGGGTGTGTACGTTGTTCGGCCATTTGTGTTGTTATTTGAAATCGGACAGAAATTAAACACAAATAGAAATTAAGTTCTATGGTATGTTCTTTGAAATTGATATAATTATTTTATAATTTGCCTATTCAACATTACTTTTATTATTAATTAAAAATCGTGAAAAAGTATCAATATTTACAATTATTTGTCAAAGTTTGATTAAGCTTTCAAAATCGTGTACCGATTTTTACCACCAAACAAAACTGGTTTCATATAAAACCATTTTTTATGTATAATATCTCATAAAATTTGTTTGCTCAAACTTGCTCTTTTCTCTTTTAGAGAGCCTCTACCTACAATCTATCGTTTGGATATTTTGGAGATTCTAGAAGTAAAGGGCATGTCAAAATTGAATTGTGCTGCAACACGGCAGTGTGTTTATGAACATATAAAACATTTATTGAAGAAAAATAGTTTTAAAAGTCTCGAGGATGGTTTACCTAAGAAAAACATCGCTTCGTTTCTATTAATATTTCATAGAAAATGGATTGAGTCGGAAGAAGTACTTTAAAATTGAAGTTCAAACACGTAAAATGGCTTAGCACCATTTTTATTCTTCCTGTAGTGATATATTTATGTCTAGCTAAATCGGGATTTGGGACCACTGTGCGGCGGAGCGAGGCGGGGGACGATCGCATCTCTCGTAGTTTTAACGAGATTCACTGATTAACTGCGTCGTAGCCTTATATTATATTATCATTGGTCATAGCACTCAGCCATTACACTTATAAATATTCGCAAGCGTCCAGCACAGCCGAGAATATTCCCGACGATTTTAGTAGCTCTACGCGTCTTCGGTATTATTCTCGTAGGTACAAGATACAATCTTCAATCTTGAAAGTTCCATTCAAGTTCTGTTATTATTTCAGTTTTGCAAGCTGAACAGTAATGATGCAATCACAGAACTTCAATAGAACCTTAGAAACATCGTTAACCGTTTAAAAATGTTCTATACCTACACTACATACAGTTTAGTTGACCGTTTCAAAAATAACAATTTTCAATGTAAATGACCCCCACTTTCATCCACTCTTCCAATGATGCTCTCCACAACTGCATGAAAAATTTCAGGATTTTAAACTGAGATCATCCTACGACAATTGATTATCAGTTTTACTGACAAATACTTGCTCTTGAAAATATTCCTACAAATAAAAATGGAGAATTATGACAGTGAAAATTTGAATAGATTTTTATTCCCTTACCTTACAAAACGGGAACGTACTTCATCTTGCCACCGCATTCAAGGTCAACAAATGTATTCTCTACAACAGGAATATCGAAATTTTGCTGCTTTTACAGCTGTGTTAAAAAAACGGAACAAGCAAAGATTCCAATATTTGTGAATGGGGTCATCCACTTCGGACTTCTTTGAAGGGCTCTTGATCCTGGAAAAGCCGAAGCGAGGCCAATATGCTGATTTTGAAATAGAACGTCATTGAAGCACTCTAGGTAAGAACATTTCATGTTGTGAAATGAAATTCAATTAATTTTAAGCATTGTTCCATCTATCTTACTTTAATCCAAGCGTCTACTTCTAGAACCTAAATAAAAAAATCTAAGGCCTAATGTTTCTGGTTTTCAGCATTGAAGTAATAATCGTGTATTGTTTCATAGTGCTTTCACACAAACAAAGTATTGAATTCCGTAAGTCTAAACTTTAACTTTAGGGTGCACAATTTACACCCGCGCTGTGCAAGCGAGTTCCCTACAGAGCATCGGACCATCCATGTCGAATAAGTCCGATTTTTTTTATGTACAAGTCAATAAATGATCAGAAGTTCTACAATGGGCATGTCAATACGATATTGACTAAATTCATCAACTATGGTCAGTTAGCGATATTTGCGAGCACGGTCAACGATTGATAAGAAAAGTTTCGACGGCCGATGGACAAATTTTAGTTCGGTCTCCATAGTGTCAGATAAGCTTGGTTAACTGTCAACATTAACATCCTATTAACTAACGGAGTTGAACTAACGAAGCTCTTAGAATCGAAAGAAGTCGTATACGAGGTGAGTTGAATCCTTTCACGCCAATGACGCTACATTGGTTCGGTCTTGGAGAAACGAAATTTTTTTTTCTCATATCAAGTTTTGAATAAAATCCACATAATTAACTCCCTTTTTAGTGTCGAAAAGTAAATGATCTTTGATTGATTGATCAATTGATTTTTAATGTCAAAAAGTAAAAGGACTGTCAATGCATTTTTAGGCTAATATTTCAATTCAACATTGTCAATTCAGAGTGGAAGATACTACCAGTATCGCCCTGGTGTAAGACCACCATTCAGAATTGAAACGTTGCTCCAAATGGCTTTAGCCGTGTTTAGTGACTAGATCTGAATAGCCAGGTACTTCCCCACCTTCCTCTTTCCCTTCCCCACTTACCTTCAGCCTCACAACATCCCCCAATTGGGGATGCCATAGTCTCACTGGCTCCAGACGGGAGCAGTTGGAACTCTTGTGAGGTATTCACTATAAAAAAAAAAAAAAAAATTTAAATATGATTTAAGATTTTCACGGCCAAAAGTATTTTTGTTATTTATTTTTGGGGTGTTATGCCGTGTTGCTCTAACTCCTTCTTTAGCCAACGTTTCGGACAGCATTGCAGTGTCCATCATCAGGGTAGATGTGTCAATTTATTTTATTTGATTTTATGTAGTTGTCAACTTATTTTATGTTATGTATCTGTATGGCATAAAATTAGAAGTTTCGGAATGTAAGTTCATATTATAACGGCCATAAAGAAGACAAGTTTTTATTATTTACAATCATAATTTACCGATACCATAAATACACCCGTGAAGCAAATATAATTACATCTCTATAATCAATGTAGTAATTTTTTTTCGATTTGGTTTACATATGTAGGTAACTGCTTTTAACATTGAACACAAGGTGAAACTTTGTAAATCTTTATTTAGAAGAGAGAACGTATAAACCTGTAGATTTACATTACAGATTTTTCCATCGTTACTGTTACACAACAGAGCGTCCTCACTTAATTAGATATATTATGATGTTAACCTTTAATACACCGGCATCAGTATATATTGTGAATGAAGCAGTGAACATATGGTGAATAAAGCTTCGACAAAACAGTGTGGATATACACAGGAAGGCGCTAGAAATACCTGAACCGATACCTTCATACGGACAAGGACTTTGTTGGAGACCCACGGGAGGGCTCGGAAAAGGTCAAAACATCCTCTCGTTCATGTGAATCGTGCGCACTCCTACTTTCTTTGAGGGATAAAAACGAAACTAGCTCCGTTTGATGATAGGAATTCCCAGTCTACGAAGTCCTAAAATATGTATTCACCGATTCAGTGAATAAAAATATATAGAAATAAATACAGAAAAAAGAAAGCTTTTTAATATGGATAAATAGATGCATCCATAAAATAGGAAAAGACAAGTTAACCAATAAAGAAATCTATTTCGTAAAAGGCATTTACTTTGTGGCCTTACAAATTTTTGTATTTATATTGCAATATTTGTCCTTCAGAATGGCGAAACGTTGTGAAAATTCAGTTACTGATAAAGATGAGCGATAAATACAAAAGTATCCAATTAATAATCAAGGGGAAGATTTATAGAAAATTTTCAAAAAGAATGACGCTACACCTCATGGTTTATAAACCTAAGTGACTGGTGCGAGTGTAGTTTCTTTGTGAATTGTTTACGAGGTTAGACATATCCTGACCATAGCCTTACTCCGATAGGAGAAAAAGAAGAAGTATATCAAAATGTGTATTGTGATTGTTATAAACACACAATGTTATAAAAGCGGCATAAACTAGTTCCAGCGAGGGCTCCTATAGACGTCATTGACGTTCGTAAAATACAGAAAAACGTTCGTAAATTACTAGTAATATGAAGTGACGTACGATCTCTCGTTGGGACTAGTTATGGTACTTTTTGCCCAAAATTCGCATAGTATAGAATGTGAAAGAAATCTCACGAGACCTGAAAAGTAAATAAAAGTGTTAAAATTCTCCGTCAACAAAACAAAGCTTTTTTACGCAATAAATGGGAAAGTTTTCTAAGAATTAATTTGTTCTAATTCTGTAATAAAATTTTTAGCTGAAATATTATTTTTTTCATTTATTAAATTTTATAAATACGAAATAGAAGATTTTAAATAAAAATTTTGACGTTAAAAGATGACGGATTAGGCTAAAGCATTATCGAACAATCTTCAGAACTGTGCTTTCGTAAAAAATCGTTTGGGGATTGTAGACTATCTATGTAGTCAGAAGAAAAATGTAAGAGTAAAGAAAAAAGGTTTCGAGAAAGGTTTTTTTGCTCTAGCACGAGCCTTCTGGTCTAAACCTCATAACCCCATTTTAAATCATATAACAAGTAAAATCATTATTTTAGAACTTTTTTCTGTTGGAAAATTACTGAAATTCGATCAAATCAAAAAAATTGATTATATTTTTGGGATCTTTCTACAATTTTCAAAATGAACACTTTAAATTTTGTATTTCTTTATACTATTTCATATTAATTTTTACCATTTTATATTAATTTATTCCATTTCAATTTACTTTATACTGTTTTATATTACCTTATACTTTTTTTATATTAATTTATACTATTATTATATTACATAAATAATTAGTGAATAAATTAAAATAAAATAATTAGTGCCTAGGAAGTCATATTTGTACAGCACCCTTCACAAAAACGGCGTCATGTTTACATTTACAAGTTATCTAATATATTTTTTAAACTATCAGTAATTTACTTTCGAATGAATTTCGTTAATAAAATTGAAAAATCACAAAATTTGTCGAAAAACACGTTTTTTAAAATGTGTTCATTCTTCATATCAGAAACAGAAATTAAAACCAAAATTAACCCATTTTTAATGTTGGAAATCCCTAACTCGCGTTCTAATATTTTTTTATGTTAGGAATTGAGTATTACAAAACATTTAATTTACTGTCATTCGTTCATTTTTTATAGTTTTTCTTACGTGCCTTTGAGTTGCCTACGAGATAAAAGAATTCAAACCCCATTGGCATAATATCTCAAAGCAATTTATATCAATTTTGTATGTCTTGAGACTCGGAATATTCTCACGAAATGTATTTCCAAACATACGACGGTACATCAAGGCTATGTACAACACACCCCTAAAAACCTCCCCGGCAAAGATTTTCGAATAAAACTGCAGAATATCACATTGAAAGTACGCCCAGAATCAAACGTCTGGATTCTCAATAAGGAATGCAAAAAGATAGGAACATGATTCCCCCTGGTAATCTTGTTTCCCTTCAACATATTTCTTACGAGAAACGAATAAAACAACTTTTTGCAAACGTTAATACATAATCGAATAAAAATAATGTTTTCTTCCATTTCATGTATCATTTCAAACGTTAATTTGATAAAGAACCACGTGCCACATGTTAAATCGTATTACTTAATACAAACAAAACTTGTTTACCGTTATGTTTTTACACACCTGTTACAAAAGTATTAGACCGTAAACTTTGGTTACCTTTAATCAGAGATATTAAAAGATCTCTACTATTTTTTCTATTTCACGCCAAATTTGTCTATAGTTTTCACTGAAGAACGGAAGAAAGCTTGTTTTTTACACTTATTACAATTTTTTTCATGTTCTGAAATGTGGTAATATAACATTAGTTTTGTTTAGATTTGTCGATACATTGGTACGCCTGTCTATCTACGGCATCCTTAACATTCTTCACTGACACCTCTTCTCTTAAAATACTCCACGATCGAGAAACTTGATATTAAACAATGAAGCAACGATGCAATTTATACTCATTTATTTGTTAATGCATTAACACAGAGTAGCCTTCTATTTCTATCACACTCATGGGCTACTAGAAAGCTATTGAAGCCTATCCTTCAGAACCCTGATGCCTGTCCCCCAAATTGCTTTAAAAAATATGCAAATCGGTTCATTTTAAATTAATTGCTTCCAAGCGTCCCTTTCCTGTATTTTTTTTGCATTTTTCACTTCATTAAGAATCGGACAAATATTTTTATAACAGTCCATTTTTCGTTTTCAATTCTGAATTGAGTTTTACATGCACATTTTTTTCAAAGCCGGAAAATATAGACAAGAAATTTTTGTAATGTTCACTTCTTGTTAGTAGTTTAAAACAAATATTTCTTTGGCCGTGATTTTTACCGTTTTTCAGTTATGTTCATTACCACAATACCTTGACTCTGATTTTTGTTCATTACCACAGTACCTTGACTTTGATTTTTACCAAGTTTCATCTGTTAATTAGCACGCTTTAACTTTTTAATTTCTTTACTAAATCACGCATCATGTATTTCTCATTACAACTATTCTTAAAATATAGCATACCAAAGCTAGAAAACAATTATGCACAGAAATATAATTATATTTGCACCACCAAGTCTTTGAAAAAGACACCAAAGACGGTCCCTTAATAGGTTAGAGCTTTCAGGAATTTAATACAATAAGTTTACGGCTATTGTTAATGTGGTTGTTAGTAACATTGAACTGTCTACTTTTGGGAAACAATTTAAGACGCTACCTCATATAGTATATTAGCTTGTGAATGATTCTGGTCCAATGGGTGGATGTTATGGGGGTAGAAGTTATTGTCTTTGTTAGTAAAAATAGCCCGAGCAAGGATAGTATCTGGTACTGTTGGAAACGTAATAGTTAGATCCCTAAATTTTTGATATCAACACCAAAGTTGTAAATTTCTGAACTCCTTGATGCAGGCATTGTAGTAATTATAGGTGAGAATAGTTTTATTTATTATATTTTTATTTGAAATATATATTCTTAGGGACTCTTCTCCATTATTTATTCCTGACTTTATGTGATTCAAAGAAGAATTTCATTCGCTACCGTACGGCTTCAGCCGTATTTCGAATGGAGAAAAAGAGGCATTTCACTTGACGAATAAACACACAATGAACTAAAAACCAAAACACAAATGATTTCTATTTTGTTAGATTTCATTTAAGCGACAAATTTAAATGTGTCATCATGAAAATAAATACCACATTAATTCTTGTAAGAATTTAGACGTATATTTCCCATTCGTAGAAGATGGCAATTCGTAGAAGATGGCAATTCGTAGAAGACTGGCAAAGCTAACACCGACGCGTGACGTGCGGCGCTTGGCGAAGACTACAAATTACCGCCATGTCTATATCACATGTTTATTCAAATGCCCAACTTAGTGAGTTCAACGCTACCACGTCTTGTTTGACTAGGGAAATCGAATTCCTCTGCGAAAATAAATAAATTCGACGTTTTGATTGGCATAATTCCGATACTGATGTACTTGCTTACGTGCTCAATGAGATAAATTCGATATAAGACGGAACTGAATTAAGCAGCTTGATTAATTTGTTAAAATTCTCTCATTTCATCGCGAATCTACCGGAATGCTGATGGGAATTGGCAGATACTTTATTCCCCCCGAGGCGGTTAAGTTATTCACAGCTCAAAACCAATTTGCGGAACTGCGGGAAAAGATTGATTCTCTGAAAAATACGTAGTTCCTTTTTGAATTTTAAAACTGGCTATTTTTCAAGATAATCTAAAAGCTTGGTTCATGAATCTGGAGAAATAATCTGCTACCTACGAGTGCATACTTATTTTATAATTTGTATTAATAAAATCCTCTGTAATAATAACTTCAACTTCTTGAAGCGTCAAACTAAACACATTACTACCCATTACAGACATTACATTGTGAACAACTTTCCCATATTAATTTATTTCTGATATATTATACAACTAAGTAACTAACTAACGATCACGCCGTTTCCCCGCAGAGGTAGGCAGAGAGGACGAACCGTCAAACAACTCGGTCTTTGCACACACTCCTTGCCTCATTCACACTGATACATACTCTTCTATTATTCTGACTGTTGACATGGCCCGACTCAAGTATCTGATTCACTTGATCGGGCGTCCCTGATTTCTGCTACCATATATTCTCCTTCCACTCATTTCTTCGATATATTATATTACACTGATATAACTAACTAACTAACAATCACACGGTTTCTTGTCAGGGGTCGGCAGATAGGAATGGATATGTTTTCAATAACATTAGTATATCGTATCTTATAAACTCTTGTGTTATTTTACATGACCCAATTTAAATATTTGATTAACTTGATCATGCTCTGTCTTCCGCGGACGTCACTGCACATGGAATTTGCACAGAGTGCTATGAGATGACCTTTGAGGTCATTTTTCAGAGTTAAAATTATGCAGAACATCATATAATTAATTATTAATTTAATATCAATGGAATAAATACACCACAAACAATAATTCCATGTCACAGTTGAATACATTCGTAAGTAAATAATAGAAATATATATTATAATATAGGTTTTCCAATAAGAGGTGTTATTTTGATATTCAATCGTAAAAGATCAATGGTTTCGTTGCTTGTGTGGCACGTAGCGCCGTCTTGTTGAAAGTAAACGCTGTCCAGATCAATACAATCCAATTTCGGCCATAAAAAAATATTAATCATCTCTCAATAGCGCAATCCATTTACCGTAACTGTTGCTCCTGCCTCATTTTAGAAAAATTAAGGTCCAATGACTCCGCCGGACCAAACACCGCACCAAACAGTCACACGTTGAGAATAAAGAGACTTTTCAACAATAATTTTTGGGTTTTTTTAACCCCAGATTCGACAATTTTGCTTGTTGACGAAGCCACCGAGGTGGAAATGGGCCTCATCACTCAAGATGATTTGCATTTGATTCACTCAAGTGAATTTTTATAATTTCAATACGTTGTTGAAGCATGTTTCGTTCCATTTTTATCAATTTCGTAGTTTCTACTTGTCAAATGTTAAAAAATGACAGCTTTCAAAGTAACATCTACCGAAATAGCGGGCTATTCAAAATAACACCTCTTATTGGAAAACCATGTATATATATATATTCATTTTAATATCAATTAAGTGTGCATTTGATCTTACAATGACATCAGAATGATATGATAGTACTTATAGCCTTCTTTTACCTACCTTCTGTGTAGTTAAATAGATCCACCACATCCATTACTAACTTCATGTAATCTATGTCCTAGCGGGTTTCATTACATTTAAACAGAATTTTAAAACGAGTATTATTAACAATAAATAATAACATTGAAAAATCTGTATGAATCTATTGTTTTTTTTCAAAATAAAATTGAAAAACATCAACACAAAAATTTTTTTCTTTCATTTTATTTACGTTTTTACCGGTAATTACCGGTTAAAGTACGTCAGTAATTACGTCTCTTAAGATCCTAAATATAAACAACATGTTAAATCTCTTGTCAAATAAAATTTCATTTAATGTCGTTCAAGTTGCGACATTCATAAAAATATGTCATCAGAATACAGTTTTCTGTAAAAATAAATCTATGTATTATATTAGGGGCTTATTGGAAATTACATTAATACAATATAATTATGTATTAATAACACTGTATTGTAAACATCACGTTCCGCGGTTCTACGTGAAACATATTCAATCAGATTTCTACAGGAAGAATAATTAATTACCAGGAATCATCACAACTGGTGATGATTTAGTTTAACTTTGGAACCTTTGCTAATTTTGCAAAGATTAAGGACGGGTTGTTTGGAGAATTTGAACAATTCATCAAATTTCAACGTTCATTTCCGGGTTCTGTGAAAGTCCTATTCAAGTTCTGTTATTATATCATTATAGGCTAGTTGCTTGACAAAACTGAAATTAAAACAGAACTAGAAAAAATCTCTCACAGAACTAGAAAATGAACGTTGAAATTTGATGAATTGTTCAAATTACCCGAAACAACTCGTCCTTAGCAATCCACTCACCCAACAAGGCATAAGAACGCACGACAAATATAGTCCCAATGACGAGTAAACAAAATATATTCATTATTTTTTATAATTACTATGTGAAACTGCTGAAACACATTTTTAAAATTATTATTATGTCTAGTTATACCTACACCAGTTTATTTGAGTCTACCGCTAACATGTTTCAGTTTATTATTTCAGTGATGCTTTTCATTTTGAATAATATTCAAAATGAAAATTCCTAGTTTTAAAATATTGTATTACTGAACTGTTCCTAGTAGCATAAAATTGTATATGCTCTACAACTCTAGACACTTTTCACTAGCCACTGTCCAATGAGACCGCATAATGGAAACCCTAGTAGTTTCTCGAAATCAAATATTACACCAGCCTTTATTTCTAGGGCCGAGACATAATAAACATTACGAGAAAACTAAGGAGAAGCCATTATTAAAATACGGGCTGAACCGCGTAACTAATTTAATGTTGAATTTACTATTCGCTTTGTTAATGCGTCAAATGGACTGAATACCCTTGTAGGTAAATACTGTTTTCGGAGGGGTAAATACTAAATGTAGAGAATAACAGAGAGAGAACACATTAAATATTAAAGTATTTTATTTACGGGGGTATTCATTTTCAGTACTACACTACAATACAATACAGATATTCATTATTTATATTTATTAATCATAAGCTAGCTCACATTGTTATAAGTACTGATAATTTAAGAAACATAAATATATTTATATACGTTTATTTGGCAAACATTAATAATAATAATAATATAATGAGATTTTATTCCAGAATATATATATATATATATACAGGGTGTCCGGAAACTCGTAGTACAAGCGGGAAACTGGTGAATCTACATCACATTTGGAGTCGATTTTGTAGTATATTTTTTTTTATTTGAGCTTTCGTTATCGAGTAAATCGAGTTTTAAGTTGATTTTTTTTTACCCTAAAATAGCCGAAAAATATTTTTTTTTGGTTTTTTTTTTTTTTTTTTGAAAATACTCAAATCAACAAACTTTATGTTTTTTTGGGTTCCCCATGTGGTGTAGATTCTCCAGTTTCCCGCTTGTACTACGAGTTTCCGGACACCGTGTATATATATATATATTAAATCACAAACAAAACATAAATATCTGAGGTGGAAATACTTGTGGGTGAAGTCTTTTTTTCAATCTATCGATATTGTAAATATACTTTTAGGGGTGCCCCAAGGATCTCATCTTTGACCATTGCGGTTTACATTTTTCATCAACGACATTATAAAATGCTTTAACCATGTAAATGTTTGTCTTTTCGCCAATGATATGAAAATATTCCCACTTATTGACACTATTATTGACCGCTATAAATTACAAGAAGATCTGTACAGACTTAATGTCTACTTTATCATCAATCATCTCAACATGAACACCTCTAAATGTTATGTGAATACCTTCACTAGAAACAAAATTAAATTTGACCATAACTACCATATAACCAGCCAATTATTTTTAAAAGTTACACAAATTCGGGGCCTAGGTGTTCTGCTTGAAAGTAAAATTACATTTGAGGAGAAAAATTTTCTAAAGTTCGCAGTAATCTTGAATTTGCTTCTCCAATATGGAATCTTCAATATAATATTTACAAAAAGCGCATGGTAGCAATACAACGAAAAAATTTCCATCAATTAAATGTTAAGATAAATATTGGCAAACATTACAACTCGTTGTTTATCAAGAACTAAAACCATTAAAAACTAGAAGAGACTCCGCAGATGTAATATATCTCCATAAAATTATCAATGGCTTTATTGATTGTTCGCGCCTTTTTCTGTGATTAATTTTAGAGTCCTAATCTCGAGAACTAGAAATAAATCAATTTTTCATCTTTACTAATAACAGACAAAACGCTTTTATAATCAGAGTGTGTAACTTATTTAATAAGAATTTTAATGATATTGAAATATTGCGTGTAAGTCAACAACATTTAAAAAATATATCCTAGCTAACATTGAAGAATTTATAATTTTTAATAACATAATGCAAGTTATCATATTGTTGCCATGATTCCTGTTCGGTTGCATAACATTCATTTTATTCAAAAATTTTTCAGTTTAATTGTAGGTATATATCAGTGAGCATTGCTGTTGTTAGTATAGTCAATATAATTTGATTTTATATTTTGTCATTTATTTGTGTTTTGATATCTTATTTTAGTATTTATCTAATCTTTACAATTTTGAATGTTTTTAAATATTTTTTCATATATATACTGCTGGACCCTTAGTTTTTTTATAATTTAATGTTTAAATGAAAATTATTTATAAATGTAAAAAAATCTGACGGTTTCCCTTAATAAATGGATTAATAAATAAATAAATGTATGCACCTCTACCTCCGTTGATGCAGGAAGAGGAAGAAATGTTCTCTTGGCTGGATATAAAGTAAAACTCTGCAAAAATTAAGATTTTCATAATGAGAACATACAGCAACAACAACTTATTGTTCTTATACTCTGAAATTGATTGCGCAGGTGAACAAATGTAATGTAACTAGTTGGGTTCTTGGATAATGGATGACTTGGGTCCGGATGCAGAAGTGCGAGCTTGAATAGAACAAGGCTGAGCGACGCTAATTAAAATGAATAGTTTCCTGTGCAACAAGGATTAGATGATGAATATTTACTCAGGTTTAGAAAGCTTAGTCCACTCCACCATATTATTGTAAATTTGCGATAGGAACGCACATTTATAATACATAATATTCGTGGTGGTATGAAAATTTAAAGATTTATGTTTGAAAATATTATTATTTAATTTATTAAAAAATATACATTCAGACTTTTAAATGAGTTCTTGATGTTTCGCCTTTGAAGGCATTATCAAACAGTTTGAAGGGTCATATCTATCGTATAATAATATATCTATCTGTAACCGTAGGCCTGTTTTTATTCATTTGATCTGGTAAGTAACAATTCTATAATACGGACAAGGTGCGTTGTGACAACCACAAAAAATCGTATAGGAAATACATTATATGAGGATCATCTTTAGGAATTTCTTCAAACTAAAATATAGGTACAAAAACTTTTCAATGGTATGTACCTATATTTTAGTTTGAAGAAAAAAAAAATTTAACGTTTCTCAATTATGTTTACTGACGTCGAAGTGCAGTTCCGAACGACTAATGTCAACAATAATTCAGAATGCAGCTTTTCGTCTGCATCGGAGTTTTAAACTTGTGCATTTGAAAGTGCATGAATTTTAATTTCCATAAATTTGAAAGTTTGACTATTAATAGATGTAAATTTCTACCCCATAAAACTGTAAGAGAGTTCCTTCTATTTTTTTAAGCAGTAGCTAAATATCAATAAGTTATAATTTTCGGTTATTGTTACTATGGGGCATCGCCTGAACTTTTACATTATGTTTCTTAATAATATTTTAATGAATGCTAGTGTCAGGGATCCAATCATAAGAAAGTGTGGTTTATTTAATTTAATTGATTTTTGATACCATATTTTGATTATTTCTTGTAAAAAACTCTTCAGGCGTACTTCGATAAGACCTACTAAGTTTTTTTTAAATTCCCTTTAAATTTTTGATAAAATGTTTTTGTAAAAGGTTTACTTTTCTGCCGCTCACGTCAATTGTGACGCTCGATTAGGATGCAAGCAAATTCTCCAGTTAATGCTTTAATTTTTTTCTTGTTATTTAGTTTTAATTTTTATTAAATAAAAATATATAAGCAAGACTTATATTTTTTTGCTTTTAACCTAAGATATTTATTCAAAATTTCTATCGTACACTCAATACAAAAATAAGCTCAATATAAAAATCCTATCTGTGTATCAGAGAGTGTACATGGGGTGAAAATCTCATAATAATCCCTCAGCGTATATAATTCTTAAAGGAACTAATTTCGTTGCGACAATGCTGGCCATAAATCTCTGAAAGGGGAGTATAAAAATATCTTTATCCTATTATACTACTCGAGAAAGGGTGTACTACCCAATATGTGTCACGAGTAGTGGCTCCATTGAATAGGTGACCGGATAAACTGGCAACCGACCCCTCCCCCTCCCCTACAGTCGTACTAATAAGAGATCATCTCATCCTATTCACGTTCTCTACGCCTGCCTTATTTACTTCTCAGTTTCTTTAATTTACTACGCAGGCTAATTTGACTCAACTTTAGATACATCCTACTTTACGCCGAAAGTAGGATGTATCTATTGTGTTACTAGAATAGAAGCCTTTATCGTTGTATTTATTTATAAACTTACAATTTCCATACTACACGTAACTGTTAAGTTAGCTTTGAGGGTTTGAGTATAAGATCTAATGAAAACAATGCTTATAATATAATATAACCTCATTATGGCAGTGCGTATGAAGACGTGTAGTATTATAATGTGAGAAGTACAACAATACATAGTTGTAGCTATGATCGTAAAGATTGTTTGTCTCTCGCAAATAGTCTACATTATATTATATTAATCCTTTGTTAAGGGTGTTCTCGATCTAAAGCATCTACCCACACGTAAAGTTTTCTACCTACGTTACACGTAAGCCTGGAATTTACTGAATTATACCTTTTCGAGGCTCATAAGCTTTCATTTCAAACATGTTTTTATTATAAATAGTCGTTCTTTATCGTAAATTATATTTTGCAAAGCATGCTTCTTACTACGGATAGTATCCTAAAAAATACCATGAACAAAACTCAACGTGAATAATGACTTGAATAAAATCTCCTAAGGGGATACCTTTGTGTTTCGCTCTCCTTAGTGTAAACTCTTTTGATAGTATGCAACGAACCATTTTATGATAGTTTGGTGGTTTTGGAAACTTCGATGGAGTAGGGAGGGTGTGGAAAATAGGGATAACATACCCCTGCGGATACTTTGGACTAGTTCGACGTATTTTCTTCATCCATCTTCAAGTACTGTTCTTATCTCTGTGAATTTTACACAACTTGTATACTTTAACACTTGAACTGAGCGCTGAAGACGGTTGAGCCATTCCTTCACCTTTTTAAAAACCTTTATTTGATCCGTACAAATTCTTACCCAAACGACCTCCGCGGTAGGGCGGTACGCTATTTTGCAACCTGGTGATGATAATAATAAATATTAAAAGGATATTTTATATGTAAAGAGTAAATATAATAATATGTTAAAAGTGTATTTGTATCACCTTAAAAGTTTAAGATAATCTCAGTATTGCCTTGGTAAGATGCCATCATCAGATTTAGCTGTATTTATTGGCTAGATCTGGGTGTTCAAATTTTATATCCAATATTTCCCTCACTTGGATACCATATTCCTAATTCCCAAAGACTCTGATTTGTTTGAACTATTGAGCGGAACAACAACAAAAAAACCATGACAGTTAATTACGAATATGTTGGCAAACCTAAACAGGTATGTAGGTATGTTAAGTATGTATAAGTCTCTGATATACTTTTGAGAACTCCTGAACGTAAGTTGCAAACAAGAAATATGTAAAAGGAAAAAAATGTTTTAAAAAAACATGTAAAGGTCACCTATTCAATGAAAGTGATTTTTTTTTGTACTTAATTGTGATGAAAAATGACTTTATTATTACTTATTTGTATTATCATCAATATCTACAATTTTCACAGCGCCAATTAATGATAACACATCACCTGAAAGGCGTGTAAAAGATCCGCTTCAAATATCACAATAAAATGAAAATATGAGTTCAATGCAGATCTTTCTGTCGGAATCACAGTACTTAACTATTTTTCAGAAGAATATTGCATATTATCTTATAAGAATGATTTATTCTCCTGAAAGTATTGAATTCTGAATAGGTATGTACGTTTGTAATTTTTTTTTTTTTACTTTATTTATTTTCATTTCTTTACATATATTATACATAATATATATTACCAAATTGTATACACAAGAAATGAAAACCCACTAAGGCACTGCCTGAGTGTGTGTAATATAAAACCATTACTATATTTCAAGTACTTAAGTATAATATATATAAGTAGAAAAAGTTTTTTTTTGTTTGTTTATAGTTATTATAAAAGTAAAGAGAAAACATTATGTACAATAGTATATAAAGTTTCAGAAAGTGAGTTGTAGAAAGGATCAATAAATTTATATAAAAAGCGTTTCAATATCTGCGTCATTCAGCCATAATTTTACCTCCTTAACATATTCTATTGTTTTATTTATCATTTGAGTTTGTAGTGGTAGAAGGTTAAATGTACGAGGACCAATGAAACTGCTATGTGTCCGCATTAATTTAGTATTTGTTTGGGGGGTGTAAAATATATTATTTGTTCTTTTGCTCATTCTGTTTTCATTTATTTTGAAATTATTTTTGTTTTTAAATAAATATTTCATAGTTTGTAATATAAATAATTTACGAATGTTAAATAATTTAGATTCTTTGTATAATAGGTCGGTCGAGAATGTTTTATTTTTGTTATATATGACTTTAATTATGTGTTTTTGAATTATTTGTAGGGGCTTAATAAATGTATCAGGTGCACCACCCCATCCTATTATGCCATAAGTGATTGCAGATTGCACTAGGGAGAAGTAGATCATTTTCATTTTTTCAGCGTTTAAAATTACACCTTCCCTATTCCAACTGTACCTAATCCAATCTTCATTTCCGTGGAAATATCGAAAAATGTATACATGATAGGTGTATAAGTCTAAATATAATTTATTTTCTACAATACGTTCCGTGGAAATATTTCTAACAAAATATTCTTCGTATCATTTGACACAGAGCAAAACTTCTCGGTATACTTCTAGGTACGTTTACATGAAACTAATCACAGGCATCTAACGGAACAGTAATGTAACTTCCGAAAAATGTACCTAAACAAGCCCAGAGAATAGTTGCTCAATAAAGAAATCATATTTGGTCCTCCAAGAGGAATGAAAGATTTAATTATTGGCCGAGGCCAGCTTGTGATTCGATTCCATGGACGGATCCTCATTCAATTACTGGAACCATGTTGGCATCCACTGCCCAAGGCACGATTTGCAAGACACTAGGAAAATATACCAGCAATATTGTACCACCGTATCAAAAGGAACAAACAATCAGGATCAATTAAAATTTACACACAAAAAACGCATTGTGCCTTTTACCTAAAAATCCTTGGGCTGAGTTAACTGTTTTCATAACGATGCATCTAGACTTCGAAAATGAAACCGCCACTCTAAACAAACATCTTTCCTTTATATTCTGCTAGTCTACCGCAAACTCTGGTAGAGTATTTCAAGAGAAAATCTTTGTAAAAAGGGTGAAATTTACAGTAGTAACAACAAAAAAGGTCGGGAGTTTGAAAGATACATTTTGAATAGTCTTCAATGCTTTTCTTAAAAGTGATTGTACTCTGAACTAAATGCGACTTTCGCCCCTTGCCGGTGTATCACTTCGTTCAGGATTTGGGTGTACTGGACTGAAACAATCACGTGTGAAACTAAACGATTTTGGAATGGAGAAATTTAATTGTTAACTAATGTTTATGAAACGAGCTAGCCTATCTTTTTCTATTAACTTTCAAGGATAAATTTAGATGTATACCAGACTTGTTATTTTATCACATTGTAGTAAATAGTATACGTTTTACTATTTGAAAGCAATATTCCTACAACTATTCGAATCAATTGAGACTATGGCCTCCTCAATGGTCTGCGTATACACGGGGAAATATTAGTATTTCTAATTTATCAAGAATCTCTTCAAATTATTGGTAATCCGGTTAAAAACAATTTTTCTCAGTGAATAGGCTGAAGTGAAAGAGAGGGAACGGATATAAGCAAGAAGAAGGTTTTCGGGTACCTTGTTGAACAAATATTATCACTAACTCAGCTAAAGCCGCTTAAACAAAGTCTCGGTTCTGAATGGTGATCGTTACTGCGGGCAGGGCCGGCACTGTGCGGGGGCAATAAGAGCAGACCGCTCCGGGCGCCAATTGTCAAGGTTGCAAAATTGCTGATAATACCTAACACCTACCAGTTCTAACCATAGATAATAGGTCCACATTGCCCTTGAGATTAAAAAAAACCCGCACCATATAAAATTACAAATCATTCGAACATTGTCGATTACAGTGATCACCTATCTAGGGGCAAGGGGCCACAAAATTTTACTCGCACCAGGTGGAATTCGGCTCTGGCCGGCCCTTATAATTACAATAATTATTCAACTGAAATACCCAAACACATTGAAAATATCTCAATAGTAAAAATAAATGCTGCAACGGGAATTGAACCAGCCACCCTTCTGATTGCCATGCAGGTATAATAATAACCCGCCAAATATTTCATTATGTACTAGTATTTCATTCAACAACTATTACAATTTTTCACCTGTAAGCAACCAATTTTATTATGTGCTGACTTTCCCACTAGATGGCGTCGAGAGATATTATATTTGCATTTGTTGGTGAAATATTTTGACTTGTCACATATTATTATTTTAATGATAAACTAATATTTATAAGACAACGTTTTTTATGCGTTGTACGACTGCTTTTAATACTTTTTATTCTTTGTACAGGATATTATTTTAAACAAATTAAATCTAAAATAAAATTCCCAACCGGATTTCGATCCCGTGATCTTTGAAAGAGACAATAAGTAAACTAAATAGTAAAGTGGGCATTGAAAGTAAATACGGAATATCAACATCTATCTAACACCATTCACTCCCTCTCTTTTCAAGAGTTGTCTTTCTCGTCCCACGCATTTTCTTCCATGTTCCCACTCCTAAACCTAACTCCCACTTCTTTCCTGCCCACCCTTTATTTAGGTATTCTTTACTACAGTAACTGTAGACCAGTTGTACAGATCTACAGGTAGGCAGCAAAGGGAACGCGCAAATATTGGTGCACCTTTTGTGCGGCGTTTTCAACAATTGCCTTCGCGTTTCCTCCATACGTTGTTTAAATATTTCAACAATGTTGCTTTGATTGCTCAAGGCGAATTCCTTAAAATATCGGACGGAGAGTTTTCCCGGAGATCATTTCAGAATGTTATAAATTTATCAAAATGACAAGAGATTTTCGTGGGAGTGCAAGCGCCATTATTTTTAAAGTTGAACTTTTGACGAAACATTTAGAATTCTAACAGCATACGGAATGTTTTAATAATGATTTTGCTTGCTATACATTATAACCAGAATTTCTGATGTAAAGTAAATTTTCAGGACTCCAGCAAATTAACTTAAGTTAAGTAAATCAGAAAACCAATACAGTTGGCCACTTACATGATAAATTTTTGAAGGATCTCTAAGTCATTTAAATAATATTTAATGGATGTACGAACTATCACAGGGTCCTAAATCATAGAAGTACACTAAGGACGGGTTGTTTCAGATAATAAGACAATTCTCCAACTTAGTTTTCAAGTTCTGTAAAGCGTTATTTTCAAATGCTGTTATTATTTCAGTTCTGTCAAGTAACTGGTCTATAATGATATAATAACAGAACTTGAATAGGGCTTTCACAGAACCCGCGTTTAAATTTGATGAATTGTTCGAATTCTATGAAACAACCCATCCTTAGTAAATAAAGATTAGTTTAAAAATTATTTCACAAAAAAAATCGTGCGGTGGCTGAAATCATTATTTTCACCATCAATTATAAAATGTCTAATTTTTATTTGGATTTTTTGTATTAATTTTAATTAATGACCTGCCCACGATTGCAACAAAAAACAATCATTGTGGACATTTATGAAAATAAAATAGTTAAAAAAGCACAGCAAATAAGGTGTTTATTTATTCTCTAAAAAACATTTTACAATCTTTGATATCCCAATTTTTCATTTTATTTGTACAAAAATCAGATTTTGCAAATCTAAAACGTATTTTTTCAACGCCAATTAAAAATGCATGCAAGTAAATCAACCGCGAAAATATCACTTACAAACAAAAAATATTGACTTTTTAAACAATATTATAAAATAAGATATTTCAGAATAATAAATTATGTGAATTCATCATTATTTGGCGCAATATAAAGAAGTGTCAAATCAACTCGACCTCCATAAAAAAATCATCTCCTAAAATCAAATTCAATAAGCCATTCAGTCTAATTTTCCCATAATGAAGATTCAACGAAAATTTATGGAAATCTGTTCAATACGCTTGTTCTTTTTTATCTGCCAGCTTAATCAAAATATAAAGCGTAATGAAGCAGCCGAGAGGGTCCGGCCCTCTTTCCAAAAACCAACGATTAAAGATTTTTAAAGGATGAGTGTTTGTGTTTGTGTTAAAGTAATAGCTTACATTTACTCAAACGCAAATTCATCCACATTGGTTTTTATTGTGTACATTTCTTTGAAGTACAGAAAAATACTTATATATTCCATCTTGCCTGTAAATATATATCCCCTCTTACGTCCATAACTTGGGTAAATTGGATATAAAAACGAACTTTGCCTGTATTACCTGTTTGCTAACTTCAAGAACACTTAGCAAACGTTTTGTTTTTCGGAAATATCACCGCAAGGAAGCTTTCTAATCTGGATAATATCAATAGAGTGGAGAAAATATCTCTTTCTCTTGTTTTAAAATCAAAATATAATTAAAAAAAAATCAAATTATTTTAAAATCTGGGCCCCACTGGTCACTGGTCACTGGCCACCCATACTAATCATTATCACAAACTTATTTACTATCACAAAAATATTCTTATTATTATGTAAGGGTTCCGATTTATGTGATGAACGAAAGTCAATAAACAGACAAAGAAGATCCAATAAGTATTAAAATAATATATTATGTTTTATAAATTATACAATGTTCCATTTGCTAGCTGATAAATAATAGTTGTATACCAGTTACACCATCTGCAAAATTTAACATTTAAATACGAAAAAAAAAATTTTCATGATTTAGCTTCATCACCTAAAGCTCTATAACCGAAGCTAAAGGGCGTTATTAGGAAGGAGAAGAGAATTGTTTGTGAAATATTCCGAGATTAGGCCGTCAAGTATTCAAATTAAATCCCCTATCATGTTACTTGACAACATTCTTTTGTTAACTCATTGAAATTTCAGATTCGAGATTTTGTGTTTTAATACGGAAACTTACAAACAAAAAACATCGAATGGTAAATTAAGCGAAATTAATTATTTATTGTTAGACTTTGATTGAAGCAATTCTTATTTTGTTTTATACTTTCACTTTACATTACGCCAAATTAATTATATATTGGTAAAGTATTCAAAAGGAAAGCTTTTATTAGAATAAAATATATCTTTTTGTTTTTTTTTTTGTTATTTGTTATTTAAACACATCTGCCAAATAACACATCTGCCCTGATGATGGACACTGCAATGCTGTCCGAAACGTTGGCTAAAGAAGGAGTTAGCGCAACACGGCATAATACCCCAAAAACAAATAACAAAAATACTTTTGGCCGTGAAAATCTTAAATCCTATAATATATCTAGTTATTAATCTAGAAATTAGTAATTTAATTACTAACTAATTATTGCTTATAATAATTTATTATCCTTTGTGCTATGTATAAAAACCTTGTCTTATAAACATTAGTTTATCATTAAAAAAATAATAATATTTGATAAGTCAAAATATTTCACCAACAAATGTAGAATATGTCTCGACGCCATCTTGTGAGGAATTTATCACTAACAAAGCCTTTCCTACGAAAATAAAGTTGGTTGATTACAGGCGACTAATTATTGCTTATAATAATTTATTAATTTGTTAATGTTTCGAATATTTGAATTAATAAAACAGGAGATGTTTAAGATAAACGAAATGATTTTTTTCCTCAGCCACAACTTCTATAAGTATTTCTTATGATTTCTAAGCATCCGCAATATTTGTGCAAAATATTTAATAATTATAATTATTTGTTTTCTCAATATTTTTACTTTCTTCACCCTTCGAGACCATTTTCAAACCATAATTGTGGCTCGGCCACTCACACTTGAATGTGTGCATGTTTTTTTATTATTATACTAACTCCTTTGCATGAGTGTTGCTACACTGGACAACGGCCGGCATAGTCCAGTGGTAACGCATTGGACTGCCATTCCGAAGGTCGCGGGTTCGAACCCGGCGTGCGCAAATAAATTTTATTTGATTAATTTGTGTTATTTCACAATTAATTAATTAAAAAAATATATAGTATATTTTGCGGCACGTTCCAGAGTGGAAGATACTACCAGTATCGCCCTGGTGTAAGACCACCATTCAGAATTGAAACGTTGCTTCAAATGGCTTTAGCCGTGTTTAGTGACTAGATCTGAATAG
Organism: Hesperophylax consimilis; assembly: GCF_061612785.1. NCBI lineage: Eukaryota > Metazoa > Arthropoda > Insecta > Trichoptera > Limnephilidae > Hesperophylax > Hesperophylax consimilis. The sequence continues at coordinate 12,111,126 of NC_142844.1, forward strand.
CCAGGTACTTCCCCACCTTCCTCTTTCCCTTCCCCACTTACCTTCAGCCTCACAACATCCCCCAATTGGGGATGCCATAGTCTCACTGGCTCCAGACGGGAGCAGTTGGGACTCTTGTGAGGTATACACTATAAAAAAAACACCTTAATTGCTCTATTACGTATTTACTACGAAAACTCAAGAGGCAGAGAATATATTTATACACACCACGTAAACAAATAGTACCCATAAAGTGTGCACTCAGTTCAGCGGTAAAATGACAATGAATTCTCTCAGAGCCGCCCACTGAAAGAAAACCTACAAATATCTTCAAAGAGAGCGTCAATACTAACATTTACTTCAACTTTGAGGCATGTGTAAAACGAAGAAAGAATAGTGTTATATTTTTTTATTAATTCATTTACTATTTAACACACGGTTCTACTGGCTATTAAGTATTTCCAAGGTTTCATGCGTTTTCTCCAAAATAAAATATATAATTCTCACTCAATTTTCACTATTAACCAATGCTTTTTCAATTAATAACATAAGAAATAAAAAAAATTATTAGCATCGATTTTTGTAATGTGTGGGATAGTGATATACTCACTGGGATCTCATTCATTTATTTACATATTATTAAAATTTAGTGGTATGAATAATATGAAGTAATTATACACATATTATTTGGTTTTTTTTTCTCAAATAAGTATAAATATATTACGAGGTGTTTTAGTGCAGCTTAGTGATTTCGGTTTCAGTCTGTATTTGGTGTCGGCATATTTCTATTTCTGATCTCCAGCTTTTTATTTAAGATTCTAATATTATAATATTGTAGTAATTTTTGAATGAGAGTGGGATTTTGTTGTAAAGTTTAATACCAAAGTAATGAATTTTTTCTGCCAAAATATTGTGTTAGTGGTAAAGTTGCTCGTGGATGTTTTTGTTTTGTTGTTATTTTTTGCGATTTCTGTTTATGAATATAATTCACTTTTCTTAGATTTTTCTTATAATTGACTTAGGTTTTATTTAAATAGAGAATATATTAATCGATTTTTTTTATTGTTCATGATGTTTACACCTAGGTATTTGGTGAACGATTTTCAATGATATAATGTAGAAATTGACATTATTTAGAATATAAATATTTAAATGGTAAAACACACGTAGGTAAATATTTGATGCTTGTAAAATAGAGAATAATGATAGAAATATGTATAATGTATACTGCGCATTCGCTTTAGCGTAAAAGGAATAAATTGTCAGTGCAAGGATTCCCTCCTCGTGAGGTTTTTCCTCGGCAGCTTCCCTTGCAGTTCTTGAACAGGCTTCGGGGAAACAATTGGATAAAGAAATCAGCTGAAGGGGCGCGGTGAGCGGTGAAGTAGTAGAGGTGGGGGTGGGGGTGAAGTGGGACGACTGCAGCGTTCTAAAGTGGGAGATCGAGATTTATAGATCCGCTTCGAGAACTTGAACTTGCCCATTCAATATTATTTACATATTTTTATATTTATGTATTTATTATTCATTAACGCCCTGTCGGGCTTTTTCAGAGGAAATTAACAATTTATGTTTTATCTAAATATAATTTATATATATTTAGAAAATCCAATACAACCATCTAGAGAAATACCTACAGCTTTTAACATCGTGAATCCTTCCTCTTTTTTCTTCCCCAACAATTGTGAATTATGAAATTATTAAATTCTTGAGATTTCTCCACATGAGGGAGTATGGCTACTACCCGTGGCTCTATCCCACTGACTTTCTTTTGGGTATGCTCGGAATGAACTATCTACGGGTCAGGATTGATGTGCGCATTGCTACACATTTCTTTAGACTGATTCGTGGATGGTTTGAAAACTTGGTCATCATGGTGAGCATTCATTTCTTTGTTTCCGATGGTTATCTACGTCACCGACAACATAGACTGTTTTATCTCCCGGCCTGCAAAACTAACTTGCCAATGGTCATGCCTGTAGGGAGAGCAATCTTGCTGTTGAACATTATCAATTCGGATATCTACATTTTTAGCATCAATGAAGCTTCCTATAAAAGGCAAGCTCTACTTTTTACTGGTATATTTATTTATTTATATATTAACGCCGATTATAGCGGCTTTTACAAAAGAATAACAAATTGTTTTACATGTGAATACAGAATATAAATAGATAAAAAAATATATCAATATAAAATATATAAAAGAGACCAATAGTAGTATCAACATAAAAAAGTACAATGAGTTGGTTATTATAAATACAATACAACATATTATAAATCCCGGATATTATGTAATGAGTGTTAAGAAATTAATACTTTAAAACTTTATTTGATTATAGTCAATCTGAGAAGCGCTGACAGACAGTTTTAATTAAGTAGTGTTTGTATGAGGTTAAACTAGCAATGTGTATAGGTTCATCCAAAACATATTTATTTCCAAGTACATGTAGGCGATTCATTATGGAATTGAGTTCAGCGTTAGATCCTGTATTGTTGCAATGATAGGGTAATTTGAAACGAACTGATCAACTAGGTACATGGAAACATATTAACGAAAGAAGTGCAGGGGAGTTCAACAGGTTGGTAACGATTTTAAATAAATAAAATAGGTCAAAACAAATTCTTCTTTCTTTTAATGTATCGAGCCCCAATAATTGTAACAGAGAGAGGTAATTAATGTTTTCGATGAATATTCCCAATTTAAAATTAATATAACGTAAAAATTTATGTTGGACTCGCTCAAGGGAATTCTCATGTACACTGTAGTAAGGACTCCAAATGGTGTTGTTAAATTCGAGTTGGCTTCTAAAAAGTGAAGTGTAAAGTAATTTGACAGTTTTTAAATTTTTAAAATCCTTTGAAATCCGTAAGACAAATCCTAACATTTGGATTGTTTTACTGGTTATATTATTAATATGTTTAATGAATGTTAGTTTAGTGTCAAAGGTTATACCATAGTCTTTTGTTTCATCAACAGATACTAAGGGGTGATTATTGAGAAAGTAGGTGAACAACAATGGGTTTTTTTCTGTGGAATCTCATAAGATGACATTTTTTTACATTAAGTGTTAATTTTTTTTAAGACACCAATTGTAAAAGCTATTAATATTAGATTGAAGTGTTAGACAGTCCTCGATATTTTCAACAATTCTATATATCTTCATATCATCATCGAACATTAGAATGAGAACAAGGGTGAATATGTTTGTTACGTCGTTAGTGAATAAATTAAAAAGTAAAGGACCAAAATGCGAACCCTGGGGTACGCCACTGGTAGCTTCGAACATGTAGGATAAGTGATCATTAATACAGACAGTTAACTGACGCCTAAGTAAGTAACTCTTAAACCAAGATAAAAGGTTTCCATTAATGCCGAGTTTCAAAAGTTTATTAATGAGGATTTTATGACAGACCTTATCAAACGCCTTACTGAAGTCGGTATATTTAGAATCAACTTGTTGTCTGTTGGCAAGTGCATTGGAAATGAAATTTTCATATAATTTTAGGTTAGTAAAAGTTGATATGCCGGAGATAAAGCCGTGTTGACAAGTTGCGATACAAGAGTTTACAAAGAAGCTGATTTTCTTAAGAATCAATTTCTCGAAAAGTGTAGGTATAGACGATTGAATACAGATAGGCCAATAATTTTCAACAAAGGATTTATCACCACTTTTAAATACAGGAGTTAGGTAGCTAAGTTTCCATATTTGTGGAAAGTGTCCTGTAGAGAGTGACTTGTTAAACAGTATATTAAGCGGAACAGATAAACTTTGGACACAATTCTTAAGTAAGATGGAAGGAATCTTATCAGGTTCCGAGCTTGTTTTGGGTTCAAGTGATTTAATACAGACTATTTGAAGAGATGTCTCCATGATTTCCGTACCTGTTGGTGTATATAGCCCAACAAAAAACGGGCTTTATACCCAAGAAAGTGAAATTGGCAAATTATTCTCACCTGAAAGATTATGGTCGAGAATTGCCTAAACGTATAATAAAAACGTGCACCAACCTGTTATAGATCTCCTGCAGTTGTAAGGTTTTGTCTGACCCGTGCAATATGCGCAGCAGATTTTCGTCTTATTAGATGGCACCTCAATCAATTTGTGAAGAGAATAAAATTATTCAAACTTGCAGATGCCAAATTTCAAACCACAGTACGTGATAATAGACACCAAAAAAGCACAATGACAAGTAGTTCTATTTTTTAAGCATAGACTAAAAAAAAATTTCATGCATTCGGGTAAGTACTTACCAGATAAGTGCACATTATAAATACATAGAGGCACGAAACACAATCTTTGAGGTACTTATTTAAATATTATGGTATTATAAACTAACCGAAACAAAAATATAAATTATATTATGGTGGAACACTCTTTTTTTTAATGTTGCTCAATTTTTCAATTGTTGTTTTCTTCAGTGAAAAATTATTTTTATGTTTTAATTTTTTGTTGAGTGAAAACAGTGTTGTGGTGGCGGACACCCCATACCAGGCGATTTTGCTTGCGTCTGATTTCGGGGAGTTGTCTGCAACACGACCGAAAGAGTAGGTACCTCAACACCTTGGTAGAAGTATTCTTATTATTATATTATATATGTGTGGGTGTGTTAGACCGCTGATACAGAACTGTCAAATATTATATTTATGTGTATGTTTTTGTGAATGTGGATTAATGATAATGCTTCAGACGCGTTATTCAAGGGACTTAGGGAATGGTAATAATTTAGACTTTTTGTGAACTTATCGTGACTTAGTAAATTACAAACTTAGTAAAGTGGACTGCTACTAGAAATTGTTCCTAAAACTGTTTCAGTTAATATTAGTGAATATTTTCTGGATTAAATTATGCTTGCATTCGTATAAAAATAGAAGAAAACATAGATTGCGTTTCAAATTCCAGAAATTTCCAAATGTTACTTGAATCGTAGATTCCCAAACGAGTGCTAAAGTTTTATGGGTTACTTATTAAATTCAGATTTACCAAACTTATGCGAACAAATCATTTTAAGTAAAGAAATAAATTAAAACTTTAATTAAAGTATGTATTAAATCATCCTAATCCGACCTGGATCAGAAAAAAATAATAGCTTTCAAAATCAAGTTTCTTTCAACAATATGTTTTATTTAGCAATTTAAGTTTTAAGTAATAATTTCAATGAATTTAAATTTGAATTATCCCAATACCAGGAAATCAGAAATCTGACAAGTATAAAGTTAACGTTCCACCCACGGATGCAAAGTAAGCAATCCTTTTCCAGGCATTTCTCTTCTGTTACGCCGCCCCTGTTAGAAGTATCCCCCGATAGTTCCTGCCTCCCTGGAACTACCAGACACCCACGCCCATTACGGTTCTGAGTTTCTTACTTAAACTTGAATAAACCCACGCCCACAACTCACTAGTGTTTTTTCTGTTCGCCTAATACATTTGATCGACATACCTATGAAAACCATTTTGGCAGACGATTAGTTTATTTGTACAGAACTGTTTTTATAACAAATTGCACTGAGAGTAAGTGAATGTTCCATAAGTGGATATTAAATCTTTTAATTGTATTTCTAACGGCTGACAGCTTTTAAGGTGATAATATTATCACTACCACAATTTGGAAAATTGGGGCTTCATCTTCTAAAAACGTATATTTTATAAGGTTGATAATATTTGACTTTAAGCAATTAAATATTTTTTAATTTTCCAAGGTATTGCAACAATCAGTCATGGAAAAAAAAATTTAATTAAAATAATTTATCCGATTATAATATTGCCTTACTTGTGTTGTGTACATAAACAAATCGATGTATATATATAAAATTACCTACGTAGTCCCAGAGAGAGGTCGTACGTGACGGCATCGTTCGAGGATCTTCTGTATTTTTCGTTTTCATACAATACAGAAGGAAGATTTTTTTCTACGAACGTACGTACATAAATTATTAGTTGATCAAATAATTAATATATGTGTTGGCCCGACTCATTACATAAGACCCCTTAGAAAACCTAAGTATTCCGCACAAAAATCTATTGCCTTGATCTATCTAATGTCTGCAACAGCAAAGTCAACGTTGATTTAGGACGTCATAAATTTTGCAGATATTTTTTTCTCTGGTATTTCAAGCTCAGTTAATTTCTTCTAGATTGCGATGTCCTGCCCAGCGTATCAAAATTAAAATAACTGACAAAAAAATCTAAATTGTTTGTTCCATATCTTTTTTCTTGTTTTCAAAACAATGTCAGTAAATGTACCGTTCGAGCCACAGTTTGTATTTCCCCGTTACGGACTCAACGAAAGCCAACAACAGAAAACAGAGAATGGCAGCCAAGTGGCATAAAAGCTCCTCCAAGCCGAATCCTATTCTGCATGTCAACTTCCCCTTGGAACTGAGCTCTGGAGATGTGCTTGTACCGCATATACCACTGAACACAAAATCCTTTAGAAGTGCGATCCATAGAAAAATAACGGAAGATTCCCACAAGGAAGAAATCAAGCACCTAGACCGTCCAACTCTACAACAAAATCCCAAATGAAATTGTTGAGTTTAAAAATATGTTTAATTTTAAAAAGGAACTAAGAAAGTATGTTCACCTCAATAATGATGTGTTTTTGTGATTTAATATGTTTAAATTTAAAAGTATATTATGTTTGCCAAAAAATTTTAATTTTTAAATATGTATTTCTAAAATTATTTGCACACATGAAGATGTGAGCTAACTTTAGATCAAAAAAATAAATAAATGGCAACCCACAGTATGTTGTGAGTAGGAAGGGAAAGGAGATGCGGAAGAATAAGGTTACAAAGACCCGGGCTATTCAAATCTGATTCGCATCTAACACGGCGAATGTCATGTTAAGCAACCATCCTATTCTGAATGATGTAATTTCCCAGTGTGATACTGAGAGTAATGAGAGTATCTACCATTTTGAACAAGTAAGCCGCCCAAAACTCCGCGCCACCAATCGGTCGCAAGTCCGAATCGGTCGCAAGTCCGAATCGGTCGCTCTGCGCTTCGGTTAGATAACTTATTTTTTATGAGGGGGGTATGTTGGTACGTCCTTAAAATTTCTAAAGATTTTCTGTTCGGTGATATACACAGACTGCACAGTGCAGTGCGGCCGCAAGGGGCGGTGTTCGTGTTGCCTTCGTATTCCTGGCACGCCTCTGTGTTTGCTGAATCTCACGAAGAAGGCACAGGGCCGACACCGCTGTGTTGTTTCAGAGCACTGCTTTGTTGCATTCCGCAATGATGGAGTATATTCAGAGTACACAGTACTTTGATTTACTTTTTAAATTTCATTCATTCATCAAATTTGTTAACATGAGATGTGTAGGTATAGTACAAAACACGACCGTTTATGCGAATTTCGACAAAAAGTAATATGTGCTCAGAGAATAGTTATATGATAGTAAGATTTCAACAAATGGTAATAAGATCAGACTAAGAGTTATAACAAATCCGCTATGCGACTTCATAAAGTAGTCTTTAAACAAATTTAAACAAATTTTTAAACAAATTTTCACACATAAAAATGTTTACGGCACAGTTTTGGTTAGCCAATAATGAATAACGCGAGATCATATCAACTGCAATGCATGTTCTGAAAATGTATGTTTATCAAACAAACACTAACCTTGTGATCAAACACTAACCTAGGTCCTCGATGGATTATATTGGTGATACCACATCTTTTTTAATACAATGATCAAATTGCGTGGGGTTTTTCGAGCATATTGACACATTTTTTGTATAAAAAAATTATTTGTTTTCATCAGCCCATGATAAAATTGAATCTAAATCGATTTGTAATTTGGCACAATCTTATCCATCACAAATCCTCATAAATAATTTAAGGTCATCAGCAAAAAGCAGGCAAGTGGTATATTTTATGCATTCTTGAATATCATCAATTAAAATTAGAAATAGTAGAGGCCCTAGGTTTGACCCCTGTGATATTCAGGAGAATGCAGAGAATTTACTTCACCCATATCTATCGATGCACACATATTGCTTTCTATTCCTCAGATACGTGGCAAATCTGAAATTGTTTGAAAATTAAACAGAATAGATTTCTACAAGCTTTTTTAACATCAGACAAATGTTTTTTTTACATTATAAACACATAAAATTGTTTTTGACCACTTTATTTTAATTATTTATTTAAATATGGCTAGAATAGGATAAAATTTATTTAATCCTATTCTAGACATATTTCCAATAAACCGCTCTGCTCTTCCCAGATATCCCTTGACTACCCCTTTCCTCACCGCCCACTCCAATACCTAGAAAAATATATAATTATTGTACATCCTATAAGTTAGTTTTAAAATTCTGATTAAGGAAGGGTTCTTCTGAAACCGGTTTACAGTAATTAAAATAAAGTGGTCAGAAACAAATTACTCGTATATTGTAAATTATGGCGAGCCACAAAGTTAATGCTTTTTTTAAGTTAATGCATGTGGTGAATGAATAAGCATGTATTTAGTTTTATTTGCATTGATAATAATTTCGTCGGCGTGTTTGTACCTCCTACGAAGCGATTCACGTACTTAGATTTACGTACTCAGTACGTAGAGTGTTAGATTTATGAAGAAAAAAATTATTAAAATTTAGCTCAATAATTTAAAATATGGAAACGTTTTTTGAAGTCATAATGCCGTTCCCTTCTTATTTAAAACTCTAAACTAAGATTTTCAGACGTCTTATTTGCCTAAATTATCCATTCTTTTGAACTAGAAAATAAATCATTAATTTCTTTAAAACGGCGTTTTAAATTTTTTTTGCCCAAAATGTTGTATCATGCGATAACGTTAAAATCATACAATTACGTAATGAATTATTTCGTTCAAGAAGCAAGGCGGGAAATAAACCATTATTATTATTGTCTCTGCTACGGAAACGTACGAAAGAATCTTTTCCGCCAAGTAATAGTAATACTTGCTTTAATTATCTTAAAAAAAAACAAATTCGTTCTGTAATAATATCAATTAGTGGTCTTTTTCGTTTAATTTGCTCCAAAAGCTCATCAAACATAGACATCCCTTGTAAGCTCTATGGGTGACTGAAATCGCCGTTCGTTTATACATTCCGTTCAACGCAGAGTGTAGCATAAATGTTTTGAATTATTCTAGATTAAAATTTTATGCAAATGAGAACGCGGTCGAAGACGGTGGTGTTATTTTGTTTTCGTTTTTGATCTTATAATTAACGGAGAGCTTTTTCGGTTGCAGTGGCGTACATTCATGTAGACCAGGGGCTCTCAAAAATATTAAATTCGCTTGCAGATACACTAGAAAATGAACATTGATCTCCCTTTTTAAAACCCAAATTAGAGAGAAATTCTATCCCGCTTCCGAGAGGAAAAATTGTTCAAGAGTTCACTAAAATTATGCTGTAATAGATTTGAATTGTTAAGTCATTATATGTAAGTTAAGTTTTTGTAAAAAAAAAAAAAATTTTCAAAAGAAGAATTTTTTAAATTAGACCGCTGGATCAAGAAAAAAATCGTACATTGGGTTTAATTTTTCTCCGATTTTAGCGAATAACCGACGCCATACCAAATAATTTGGTATTCGTCTTGGAATAATGGTCTCATAAATTGAAGATTTATTTCATTGTCATGACAATTAATAGCTTAATGCAATATTTAAAAGACGAGAAGTTGTAGACCAAGTAGTTAAATGGAACAGACATAGGTAGACTTGCTAGCGCATTTTCAGGTGACGGAAATCTTTTTAAGTTAAACAATTTTTAAAAAGTCCAGGCATTAATTCAGTATGAAATAGTTGGATGGGAAACTACATATTAAAAAAAATTAGACCTGTAAAAGTGGCAAAAAATACTTGAAAACGAAAATACTTGGTTTTAAGTCACTTTATTGATATACTCGTGTGTTCACTATCGTTACCGTTCCAATTGGTTTCATTTTTTTCCATTACCTCCGTACCATCATCAGGACTGTTAAATAATGATTATTTCAAATCATACTAATCATTAAAGTTGTCATATAATATAAGTTATATTATGTATAATCTGCCATGTGTTAGTGATACAAATGAATAAAGAACTGGCTGGTATAAAAGGCGATAGCCATTTTTGTATAATTTTTGTGTTCAATCTCGACCGAAATTTTTTGTTCCCAATTTTTTAAAAACGTTTCATAAATAAATATGTTATGAAGGTATTTTTTCAATGTTTAACTTTGTGTTATTTTTGAGATCCAATATTTTTTCAAATGAAATTAGCGATAACTTCAGAATTATGGAAAAAAACACCGAAAATATTCCAATCACTTATCAATTTTTGATAAACGTCAAATATGTTACCACTGCTAGTTTTAATTCAGATCTGAAAGGGATAAACAACTTTTTTTTACATGAAATATATATCACAATATTTTGTTTTGCCAGTTATATGTTAATTATTGTAAAAATACTATAATATTTAAATTTTTAATAATATTTAAAAATATAATAAAAGTACCCAAATACTATTCTCTGTACTTCGGATACAATAATAGTACTGTCAACAATTATTCCCTTTAAAAAGAAATCCTCAAAAAAAAATTTTTTATATTCATTAATTAATTAATAATTTGAAGCAAACAGCTCTAGTAGTTTAGAACCCCTGGAGTAGACGTTAATCAACGCGAAAAGAACGCGCACTTTCCGTACGTCCTACGACCCAGTTTCCCCACTCTGAACTTCAGCCATGTAGGTACAACCAACCGGCCCTCGTCGTGGAAACGGTCCTTTGTCACTCTTCATGGAAATTTAAGATTGCTAATTAGACTTTCTTGAAATATGTATTATTTTACTGATACCTCTGGATTTCATTCTGTATTCCACTTCCCTGTGCCAGTGAAACTAAGATGTTAGTGGAAAGAGGAAAAAATGTTAGGAAATACCTACTCGACTATTCGGAACTGGTTAAAAAACACATTTTAAGCCATTTCAAACATTGCTTTGATATTTCTAAACGTTGCTTTCGAATATGCGTGTGTTTTCATAGACCTGTGTTATATATATATGTCACCAATGACACATAAAAAACTTTGTGTTAAGCAGCGCCATCTGTTGGACGTAAAAGCAACACGCGCTATTGTTTATCTATCTGCAAAGATAGCCTGAGCCACAGCAAAGAGTAAAAAGTTTTAAAAAAACATTCCTGAAATACGTAACGGCAGCAAGTGAATACTGAAAACAAGGCAATGGAAAATGCAGTAGGATCTAGCCTTACATTATTATTCCCCCACTGAAATGTGGTCATGTCTCTACTTTCAGCTCTCCCCTGCCTACTATAATGCGCTTTTATTTCCTGAAACGTCCCTTTATGTGTTTGTTTCCTAAAGCTTTTGTAAGTTCATAATCAAACATGGATGATTTTCTTTTACGAGCTTCACCACATTGAACTAAATGACCCTTTACTTTTACGCCGTAAACTCGGCGTGAGATTATATGTTTAAGATTATTTTTAAATGAACAGAAATATGATTAAAAAAATAGTGTCCAAATTTTGTTTCTTTCGGACACATTTCTTCATATTTTATTTGTCTTAGTCAGATGACTGGTAGACTTTTTAGAGATAGACGACATACTACTTAAGCCAGCACTTACTACTTACGATTTGTATCGCGTTTTCTTCGTCATCAATAGGTGTCATGGTTGAGTAGTATGAGATATTTTTTTTAGTGTAACCGAATTCATTAATTTCATAACAAACTCTGTTATGCAAGATATCCATTCCTTGTGTATACTTTCATATTTATTTATTCATGTTCTCCATAAAATCTTAATTCACCAATATATTATGGAGAATATCATAAATTTGAGGTACGTGTAAGTATAACAGGTCATGGGGGCAGTTTTAGTATTTTATTTATTTATTTATTTATTATTTATTAACGCCGATTATAGCGGCTTTTACAAAAAAATAACATTTGTTTTACATATTAATACAGAATATACATAGATAAAAAATATATAAATATAAAATACATAAAAGAGAACAATAGAAATAGTTATTATAAATACAATACAACAATATATATATATATAAATATATAAACAATTCATATACAATAAATCCCGGATAAATTAATACTTTAAAACTATATTTGATTATAATCAATCTGAGAAGCGCTGACATACAGTTTTAATTAAATAGTGTTTGTATGAGGTTAAGCTAGTAATGTTTATAGATTCATCCAAAACATATTTTATTACCAAGTACATGTAGGCGATTTATTATGGAATTGAGTTCAGCGTTAGATCCTGTATTGTTGCAATGATAGGGTAATTTGAAACGAACTGATCGACTAGGTACATGGAAACATATTAACGAAAGAAGTTCAGGGGAGTTCAACAGTTATTTTGTGACATATATATATATTTATTTTTTTTAAAGAAAGACAAACATTCCCGAGTTACGAATAACCAAACAATGTTTGAAAATCTCCTACTACCACCACAGAAAGCCGAAAATGTTGCTTGTGTTGTGATGGAGGACTTAGCCAGCCGAGGAATCGAACACGCGACGCTCGGGTGAGACCCAAGCGCTATGCCCACTCAACCACTGACCGGTCAAAAGATATTTGCTGAATTGTCTGTAAGTGAC